>NW_015505516.1:40138-41756 GCF_001515645.1 Sinocyclocheilus grahami | reverse complement strand
TATATATATATATATATATATATATGTAGTTAGGTCCATATATATTTGTACATGGGCACAATTTGTATTATTTTAGCTGCTGACCAAAATTCATTCAAGTTACAGTTATATAATATATATATATAATATATAACTTTAATTTGA
The DNA here is from genome assembly GCF_001515645.1 of Sinocyclocheilus grahami. NCBI lineage: Eukaryota > Metazoa > Chordata > Actinopteri > Cypriniformes > Cyprinidae > Sinocyclocheilus > Sinocyclocheilus grahami. The sequence continues at coordinate 41,612 of NW_015505516.1, read as the reverse complement.
GGGTATTCTTATCAAAATTGGAATAAAGTTTAAGGAATTACAGCTCTTTAATATGTACCCTCCCCCCTTTTTCAAGGGACCATATGTAATTGAACAGTTGACTCAAAAGCGTTATATAATATATATATAATATATAACTTTAATTTGAGGGTATTCTTATCAAAATTGGAATAAAGTTTAAGGAATTACAGCTCTTTAATATGTACCCTCCCCCCTTTTTCAAGGGACCATATGTAATTGAACAGTTGACTCAAAAGCTGTTTCATGGGCAGGCGTGGGCTATTCTTTCTTATTTCTGCATCAATTAAGCAGGTAAAATGTCTGGAGTTGATTCTAAGTGTGTGTAAGGGAAACAGGTCAATAATTTAGCTCAAAGGGAATCATTTAAGATTTTAAAGGGAACTCCACCATTAATATGCAAAGGTCCATATATATTTGGACACAGGCACAATTTTTTATTATTTTAGCTGTTGACCAAAACATATTAAAGTTACAGTTATATAATGAATTTGGGCTTAAAGTGCACACTCTTATCTTTAATTTGAGGGTATTCTGGAGGAAAGGTTAAGGAATTACAGCTCTTTAATATGTACCTTGCCCCTTTTCAAGGGACAAAAAGTAATTGACAGTTGGGACAGTTGACTCAAAAGCCATTTCATGGACAGATGTGGGCTATTCCTTCATTATCTCTACATCAATTAAGCAGGTAAAAGGTCTGGAGTTGATTCTAAGTGTGCCATTTGCATTTGGAAGCTTTTGCTGTGAACCCACATCATTCAGTCAAAGGATCTCTACGTACAAGTGAAACAGACAATTGTTAGGCTTCAAAAACAAAACAAATCCACCAAAGAGATAGCAGGAACATTAGGAGTGGCCAAATCAACAGTTTGGTACATTCTGAGAAAAAAAGAATGCACTGGTGAGCTCAGCAACATAAAAAGACCTAGACGTTCACTGAGGACAACAGTGGTGGATGCTCCATGGTAAAGAAAACCCTTTCACAACATCCAGCCAAGAGAAGAAAACATTCCCGGAGGTAGTCGTGTCACTTTCAAAGTCTAAAATCAAGAGAAGACTTCATGAGAGAAAATACAGAGGGTTCACCACAAGGTGCAAACAAGGCCAGATTAGACTTTGCCAAAAAAAAAAAAAAGGCCAGACCACTTCTGAAAAGGCATTCTTTGGATGGCTGAAATTAAGATCAACCTGTACCAGAATGACGGGAAGAAAAAATTATAGAGAAGGCTTGGAACAGCTCATGATCCAAAGCATACATCATCTGTGAAACACGGTGGATGAAGTGTGATGGCATGAGCATGCATGGCTTCCAGTGGCACTGGGTTACTGGTGTTTAGTAGGGCTGGGTATCGTTCAAAAATTTTCGATACCAATACCTTGACTTCGATACCGGTTCCTGAACGATACTTTTTTCGATACCAATTTTATGAAATCTATTTGAACAAGATTACATTAT
>NW_015505516.1:31363-32201 GCF_001515645.1 Sinocyclocheilus grahami | reverse complement strand
GTCTGGAGTTGATTCTAAGTGTGCCATTTGCATTTGGAAGCTTTTGCTGTGAACCCACATCATTCAGTCAAAGGATCTCTACGTACAAGTGAAACAGACAATTGTTAGGCTTCAAAAACAAAACAAATCCACCAAAGAGATAGCAGGAACATTAGGAGTGGCCAAATCAACAGTTTGGTACATTCTGAGAAAAAAAGAATGCACTGGTGAGCTCAGCAACATAAAAAGACCTAGACGTTCACTGAGGACAACAGTGGTGGATGCTCCATGGTAAAGAAAACCCTTTCACAACATCCAGCCAAGAGAAGAAAACATTCCCGGAGGTAGTCGTGTCACTTTCAAAGTCTAAAATCAAGAGAAGACTTCATGAGAGAAAATACAGAGGGTTCACCACAAGGTGCAAACAAGGCCAGATTAGACTTTGCCAAAAAAAAAAAAAAGGCCAGACAACTTCTGAAAAGGCATTCTTTGGTTGTCTGAAATGAGAGAAAATACAGAGGGTTCACCACAAGGTGCAAACAAGGCCAGATTAGACTTTGCCAAAAAAAAAAAAAAGGCCAGACCACTTCTGAAAAGGCATTCTTTGGATGGCTGAAATTAAGATCAACCTGTACCAGAATGACGGGAAGAAAAAATTATAGAGAAGGCTTGGAACAGCTCATGATCCAAAGCATACATCATCTGTGAAACACGGTGGATGAAGTGTGATGGCATGAGCATGCATGGCTTCCAGTGGCACTGGGTTACTGGTGTTTAGTAGGGCTGGGTATCGTTCAAAAATTTTCGATACCAATACCTTGACTTCGATACCGGTTCCTGAACGATACTTTTTTCGATA
>NW_015505516.1:22144-31309 GCF_001515645.1 Sinocyclocheilus grahami | reverse complement strand
AAAAAAAAAACTTTGGTTTTATTTTTCAGCTTGTTGATGTTTATACAGACACAAAGACTCATCTCCTGAGACACTGCACAAAGGAACAAAATGTAACTAACAAATCAGTGAAAAAAATCAGTGCAAATAGTTTTAATAAAGCTCAAATAGTCTTCAGGTTACACAAAAAAAAATCAGTGCAAATAGTTTTAATAAAGCTCAAATAGTCTTCAGTTTACACATCTGTTAGCTACATTTACACTAGTGCGTGTTTGTTTTAAAATGCCTAGCTCAGACAGAATCGTCATTTCTATTCATTTTCCACTGATTTACTGATAAGCATTAGCAGTTTCTAGCGCTGTCTGCCTGTGCTCTCTCTTCCATGATCGCTGCTCTGACTCAGAGGTTATAATATATTTAATTTCATCAACAATACATGGCCAAAACACACACGGTAAGTCGGAAGTTATTACAAAAACGTGTGTGTGTGTGTGTGTGTTTTGTTTTTTGTGCAAATGATTTATTCTATTCCCACTAATCTCATTAATACTTTCATTTCAAAGTCTTACATTTTATCTATAAATTTAATTGACACTGAAAAATACAACTGCATTAAATAATTATTGAGATTATTTTAAATATTTTTTAATATACAAACAAGAAATTATGGTATAAATGATACTTTTCAACTAAATTAAAACGCCAGTAGGTGCCAGTAGTGAGCGTTTAATGAGTGAGTCATTGAGTCGTTCATTCAAACGATTCGTTCAAACGGCAGATTCATCAGATGTTTATGCGTGGGCTAACGAAACTTTGACTCAAACGATTTGTTCAAAACACGAAATTAAGCAGCAATGAATCGGCTGGTTACTGTGAGATGCGCTGTGTTTCCGCCTAAAATGTAAGTGACCTAATATTATTGTATTTGCTTATTGAACTAATGGTGAAAATGTTGTGTGATGTTGCCTAACTAACAGTATTTTAAATATAAAAACTTTCCATTTTGAATGTTTACCTCAGGATGCTGAGTTTCTTAGTACTGTGCGTTTTGATTTCTCCTGGAGAGGCTGCGGGAGCCTCGCCTCAGCAGCGCAACCTTATACTGTCAATAAATGCATTATATACAGTAGCTATATCCACTATTTGCCACTTACTCTAAATGTAATAAAATCAGAATAATATTGCGTTTTGGTGTTTACATAGTTATTTTTGGTTTCTGATGTTACTTGTCTGGCGTTAATGAAGAGTTAATGTCAAGCCCTGGAGCCTATGTGCCGGGGCTCAGCCCCAGACGGCCCGGCCCAATTTAAACCCTGGTCTTATGTAGCATGATGCTACAGTGTGCATGAATGGTCACATAACACGCGCTTTCGGTCTTGAAGTATGAACGGACATCTTCATATGATTGGAACTCTACACAGCTCCCGCTACTCTCCATTGGAAATGAATGACTTTCGGTCTGTCATTTGTCGGAGATAGTGGAAAGCCGGCTTGAAACGCAGTGGAAACGCCAGTAAGACGAGGATCGTTTTCATTTGAAAACAAAAGCGCAACAATGTAAATGTAGCCTTACAGCTACGGGGGCTGGGATGCATTCACACTAAATACTCACGTGTGAGCCACATTTCTGAGTGTGGCGCGTGACACGGACCGACTGTGCAGACCTATCGGTGTATTAGGCTATAGTACCACGAGCAGACTGCTCCGTACGTTTTCGCATCGCTCTTGTGGATGTCAAACACTGATCGATCTGTGCCTCACTGATGTTGATGAGATTAACCACTTGGGTATCGAAATTTGGTACCGAACGACAATATGTTTTTCGATACTCGATGGTATCGAGGCAATTCGGTCGGTGCCTAAAAAGTATCGAACTCGATACCCAGCCCTAGTGTTTAGTGATGACGTGACAGAGGACAGAAGCAGCCGGAAGAATTCTGAAGTGTATAGGGATATTCTCTCTGCCCAGAGTCAGTCAAATAGAGCAAAGTTGATTGGGCAGCGCTTCATAGTACAAATGGACGATGACCCAAAATATGCAGCAAAAGCAACCCAGGAGTTATTGAAGGTAAAAAAGTGGACTATTATAAAATGTCAATCTCCTGATTTCAACCCGATTTTGCATGCATTTTCTCTTGCCGAAGACAAAACTAAAGGCAGAAAGACCCACAAACAAATAACAACTGAAGTCAGCTGCAGTAAAGACCTGGCAAAGCATCACAAAGGAGGAAAACCAGTCTTTGATGCCCATGAGTTCCAGACTTAAGGCAGTCATTGCCTGCAAATGATTCTCCACAAAATATTAAAAATGAACATTTTATTTGTGATTATATTTATTTGTCCAATTACATTTGAGACCCTGAAAATTGGTGGACTGTGTATAAAAATGGTTGTAATTCCTAAGTATTTTGTTATATTTTTGTTCAACCCCTTGAGTTAAAGCTTGAAGTCTGTACTTCAATTTAATCTTGATTGTTTTATTTTTTAAATGTGCTGTATGTAAGTTTTTGACTCTACTAGAGCATAAAAATACCATAATATGCTTGCAGTTATTTAAGAAATATGCTAAGTTAACATACTTGTTCATCTGAAAAACAATACTACAGTCATTTATTCTCCTTTGAAAATGTGTGTTCCGTGTCGGAATGTCTGTCTCTGTTTTGGTCTGTGTAACCCGCCCACTGCCCATTTACCCAATTGTATTTCGGCACCCCGGGTTGCCAGTTGGCGGAAAACAGCGTATTTCATTTCAGTCATGGAAGCTGCCAAACGAAAGGGGTCAGTTCCTGTTGGTGTCGTCAATCTGGCAACCTGCGTTTGCGTCAAGTCTGAGGAGGGGCCGGTTGAAAAAAACCCCTCTCCAATATTTTGAGTTTGCAATCCTACATACAGCACCTTTAATCCTGTTCTGGTGGCATACAGAGCCGAAATTGTGAAAATTGTGTTGGTGTCGAAATATTTATGTACCTGACTGTATATGCAAAAACATCTAGACTAATATAGATTATTGTTATAGATTATTGTTAAAGGGGTAGTTCACCCTAAAATGAAAATTCATACATCATGTACTCACCCTCAAGTTGTTTCAAACCTTGAGTTACCAAAAATTACAGAAGAAATTATTCAGTCAAGATCACTGAGTGATTTTCTTATTCTTTTGTTCTTTGAATAACATTGATGGTACAGACAGCAGCAGGAATATTAGGCTGCTGTCACTTTAAGACCTCATGCACAGATCTAATATAATGTTATACATATTTTCTTTATCATCACCACCATTTTCAACACCATGGTTTCAACATTTTTCACCACCAGCTTTCAACAACACTTTCAGTCTTTATTTAAAATCATTTTTCTTGAAAGTTTGAGTTAGAATAGTTTGTAAGATTGTGATAAACACGAGGCTCTCAGGGAACCTCTGTAGTCCCATTTAGAAACTTGTCAACAACCACCTTTTTCAAGACAAGTAAAAGCTCTTAAAATATCACAAGGGGTATTAAATGTATTTTATGTTGTACAATAAAGGACCTTGTTTCAGGCAAAAACCCATTACAAATCCATTGATTTTGAGATAATGAACTGGAAGTGCATTTCAGGTTTTTGGCCTACAGAAATATGTCATTCTTGCAGCAATCTATGATTGCCTTTATTAAAAGGGGCAAATGCATCCTGAACGCATGGTGATTGGGTCACTGAACAGGTGGCCAGAGACTGTTTCAGACCACATTCAACAAAGACTGTAACAAAGACTGTGCCTTTGTGATGTGGTTGCACGATTTTGTGTACACCTCCTTATAAAAGTATTTTGTTGAAACTCATGATCCCTGCAAAGATTTATCATTAAGAAATAACCTTCCAAATCAATGAGAAGCACACCCTGGTATTTCCCCAAATACCCAGCGTATGGTCCGACCCGCCTCTCTTAGTGGATTATTCTTCCTGTTCAAATGATTGCTCAGGACTCAGCCATCCATGAACACAGGAAGAGCAAATGTCGTCACAATTCAATCAGCCACCTTTCATTTAATTATATGATGACCTGGGAAATCCCTGTTACCAGAGCAGCTCTCTAATACGATTTTATGCTCTATAGGTTTGTTTTATTACCCCAATTAATTCACAAAGCAGAAAGGCAAAAAAAATGTCATCGTTTTGAATAGATTGTTCACCGGCTGGGCAGAGCAGAGGAGGAGGGCTGAATTTAATGTAGAGGTTTGCCTTTATGCAGATCTATGAATGTAGTTGCTTTTAGCTACGAACACTTGATTTCATGCATTGGACATTGCCACAAGGAGTTCTATATTGGACATTTGTGTGAAAGTTTATGGCCAGTTGTATGGTCAGTGTCACTTTGTATTTGCAATAAAAAAAATAATTGTATATACTCTATTGTTCAAATGTTTGGGGTTGTTCTTTTTTTAATAAATTAAATAAAAAAAGGTTCTTTTTTTATTTAATTTATTTATTTTATTTTATTTTTTTATAGTTCTTGCTGAATTTATTTGATTATATTGGGAAATATTATTACAATTTAAAGTACACTTAAAATATTTTGTAATAAAGGCAAAACTAAATATTTAGCAGCCATTATATTTTTAGCTTCTTAATATTTTTGTGGAAACCTTGATGCTTTAATTTCTTACAGAATTCTTTGATGCCTAAAAAAGTTACAGAAATTATTCAGTCAAGATCACTGAGTGATTTTCTTATTCTTTTGTTCTTTGAATAACATTGATGGTACAGACAGCAGCAGGAATATTAGGCTGCTGTCACTTTAAGACCTCATGCACAGATCTAATATAATGTTATACATATTTTCTTTATCATCACCACCATTTTCAACACCATGGTTTCAACATTTTTCACCACCAGCTTTCAACAACACTTTCAGTCTTTATTTAAAATCATTTTTCTTGAAAGTTTGAGTTAGAATAGTTTGTAAGATTGTGATAAACACGAGGCTCTCAGGGAACCTCTGTAGTCCCATTTAGAAACTTGTCAACAACCACCTTTTTCAAGACAAGTAAAAGCTCTTAAAATATCACAAGGGGTATTAAATGTATTTTATGTTGTACAATAAAGGACCTTGTTTCAGGCAAAAACCCATTACAAATCCATTGATTTTGGGATAATGAACTGGAAGTGCATTTCAGGTTTTTGGCCTACAGAAATATGTCATTCTTGCAGCAATCTATGATTGCCTTTATTAAAAGGGGCAAATGCATCCTGAACGCATGGTGATTGGGTCACTGAACAGGTGGCCAGAGACTGTTTCAGACCACATTCAACAAAGACTGTAACAAAGACTGTGCCTTTGTGATGTGGTTGCACGATTTTGTGTACACCTCCTTATAAAAGTATTTTGTTGAAACTCATGATCCCTGCAAAGATTTATCATTAAGAAATAACCTTCCAAATCAATGAGAAGCACACCCTGGTATTTCCCCAAATACCCAGCGTATGGTCCGACCCGCCTCTCTTAGTGGATTATTCTTCCTGTTCAAATGATTGCTCAGGACTCAGCCATCCATGAACACAGGAAGAGCAAATGTCGTCACAATTCAATCAGCCACCTTTCATTTAATTATATGATGACCTGGGAAATCCCTGTTACCAGAGCAGCTCTCTAATACGATTTTATGCTCTATAGGTTTGTTTTATTACCCCAATTAATTCACAAAGCAGAAAGGCAAAAAAAATGTCATCGTTTTGAATAGATTGTTCACCGGCTGGGCAGAGCAGAGGAGGAGGGCTGAATTTAATGTAGAGGTTTGCCTTTATGCAGATCTATGAACTCTAAAAGTAATCAAATGTAAATGAACACAGCATAGATTTCATTGTTTGTATTGATAGGTTAATGCTTATTAAAGCTATAACGTTATTCAGATTAAGAGCAGATTTGCATTTTGATGACCCAAGGGACAGTCTGTCACTTTAAGACAATATATTGACACACATCGGATTTTCTCCCAACTGCTCTCCTCCACTTAAGACATAAACTGTGTTTAAGTAAAACTAAAACTCTTCAAGGTGGACATTTTGACATTTTTGTGTGTATTTGATCGATTGGACATGCGCCCGAAGCTCAAAGTCTAACTTGTTTGTCCGTTTTGGAGCGCGCCGCGCACACACCTTTCAGCCTGAGGAACAGCGTCTCTTGTGCGGATTGTGCTTTCAACGTTTTATCAAACATGTCCCGCAATTTAGCAACAGTAAAAGACGGCATCTTACAACAATCACCGATTGATCTGATTCTGACATTAAGTTTGGGTTTTAGGGAGGAACGAATGTGCACCGCTGTGAAGGGAAAGAAGTTGCACAATACGAAACGCAGCTAGTTTTTAATAGCTTTACCTCATGTCTTTTGTATAATCCTTAGAAGCCAAAATCGAAATAAAAAAATAAAATTAGCTTAATAAAACAGCCACAGGCCTAAAGTGAAAAGCAGTGGTTTGAATGTTTAGTTCTCTCTTCTATCATAATTAAACAGGGCTTTCATGTTGCGCGTGCTGAAGCTTCTCCGCGTGAGCGCGATCTCGCTTCTGAATTGCGAATAGCAAAAATGCATCATAGACAAATGTTTCAAAAACAGCTAGATAGAATTTGCAAGATAATGTGTATATATAGCAATAATAAATGTATGTGTGTTTTATTAATTTCTCCAGTACCGATAGCAGAACCGTTAACGTCCGAGCTTATCGATAAGCCGGTCTTTAATAATTTAGCCCCGGTACCGATTAAATACAGAGTTCCGGTACCCATTCCTAGAAATTAGTCATAGTTTTGCCAACATTTGAAGCTGTTTTTTGGGTATTGGCGTGCCAGAAGTGACTGTTTACATGTTCAGTCAGTGAGTATGTGAACCCATAGATCATTTTAATTTGATTTGAAAGGATGTTGTTTTGGCACTGTGGGCTGTTTAGCACACATATGTTTGCACTAGTGATGTCTGCTTTGATAAGTATGCCCAGAGGTCTGTTGAGACCAGCAGTGTCATCTGGAGTCTGTCAGTGAGTATACACACACACACACACACACACTTCCTAGTAGAGAGATTCCCCACATACTCCCATTCTGCACACTTCATATATGTAATTTAGATGTTTTCATCATATGTAGTTTCGTGGAAGGTTCAATCGGCGGCTCTGTTTTGTGGTCAGGATATTTAACATAAGCGTTTATTCTTTTTGCCTGTTAATTGTTGAAATGCAAGCTTTCATTCATTGCTCGTCTTCTGTTTGTTTTATTACAGCAGACATGCGTGTGGTTGTTCCTCAGCTATTTCAGTGATATCTAATGAGACGTGAGCTGTTGGGAGGAAGAGGTTGTGGATTTGTTCTGAAACACATTTAAATGTTCAGCACGCTAGATGTTTGGCATTAGAATGCTTGAGTTAAAACATGAGAACGACTTTAGTTGAAAGACTTTAATTAGTTTGTCACACTGGAGCAGCCGTTAGACAGTTCTCATCACTCATGGGGCTCACTTTTAATATTAAGTTGGAGAAACGCTAAAGTTGCTCTGCATTCTTCAGTTGGAAATAGTTGGCATGTGAAAATTGGAAGTGCTCATTTTGAGAGGAAGTGACATTGTTGGGCCGCTGAATAATTACTAGTGCATCTCAGAGCTTATGGGTTTTTCTTCAACTAGGGCACTTTTGGCCCTGTGGACTTTTTTACAATATTTTCACACTTTTTATATATATTGTCTTACATGACGCAATAAAAATATTCTGTACTAGTTATAGTTTATTTAAAAGATGGGACAAGAGTTAAACTATAATATCTACACACAAAAGGCATTTGAAAAAAGCAAAAATTAAAGCAGGATAAAAATACAAAAATTTCCAAGATAGTTTTACGAGAACCTTTTTCTAAAATAAAGAATGTTTAGACATAAACTGACAGCCAGAAGTTTGTAATAATTAAGATTTTTAATTGTTTTTGAAAGAAGCGTCTTTGTTCATCAAGGTTGCATTTATTTTATAAAAAAATACAGTAAAACAGTAAACATTATTGCAATTTAAACAACTGTTTTCTATTTGAATGTATTAAAAATGCAATTTATTCCTGTGATGGCAAAACTGAATTTTCAGCAGCCATTACTCCAGTCTTTAGTGTCACATGACCCCTCAGAAATCATTCTAATATAGTTGTCAAGTCTTTGTATCTGATAGCACAAATATGAATAAAAATAAGTAATACTACTATTGTTTTACTTTTACAAAACAAAAGTATAAATAAAATTTAAGATTGGTTGAGAGAATATTAACAGCATTCAGAACTGTATTTTGTCATGACAGAAGCTAAAATACAGTATTAATTTAATAAGATACGCAATAAATGTCATAGTTGTAATGTCTTGATTATTGTAAATACGGAAATGGTCATAAAGAATGAGTTAATAGGTCCAAACTTTTGATTGATATTTTATATAGCTTAATTAAAAACATAATGATAAACACAAGTATTTAAAGGAATTGTTCACCCAAAAATAAAGATTCTGTCATTATTTACTCACCCTCATGTTGTTTCAAACCAGTGTGACTGACTTACTTCTGCAGAACATAAAAGATCATAAAAAAAATGCAGATAGCAGTCAGTTGTTACCAAAACTGTTTAATCTCCAACATTATTTAAAAAAAAAAAACTTTTTTTTTTGGCTCCACAGAAAAATGAAAGTCAAACAGCTTTGGAATGACAAAGAGGGCTGGGCAAGCTATAAGCCAAAAAAAATAAAAAATTACGTCTGGGAACACTTCTGAATGGCAAAGCAAATGAATCAGTCATTTATTTATTGAATTGATTAATTTAAACAAACTGTCCGAATAAACCAATCAGACTTCCAAATGCTACTAGTGTTACAAAAAATGTTGAGATACGTAGCTCAGTCCTTTCGAGCTTCTCCATGTTGTTCTCATTGACGCTATCTCTAACCTTTGGGTCTCTTTGTTTTCTATTTGAATATATTTAAAAGTGTAATTTACTCCTGTGATGTAAAGCTGAATTTTCAGCATCATTACTCCAGTCTTCAGGGTCACATGATCTTAGAGAAATAATTTTGATATGTTTTGGTGTTTAAGAAACATTTCTTATCATTATTATCATCACGTCGAAATTGCGGATTAATATATATATATATATATAATATATATATATATATATATATATTTTTTTTTTTTTTTGT
>NW_015505516.1:15091-21099 GCF_001515645.1 Sinocyclocheilus grahami | reverse complement strand
ATATATATATATTTTTTTTTTTTTGTGTGGAAACCCTGATATATATTTTTTTGTCAGGAATTTTTGATCAATAGAAAGTTCAAAAGAACAGCATTTATTTGAAATATAAATATGTTGTATTGTTATATATCTCTTTAAAATCTGTCACTTTTGATCAATTTAAAGCATCCTTGCTGAATAAAATTATTAAATACTTGCAAATAAATAAATGGAAACACGGACTCCACACTTTTTTAAGATAATTATTTAATTATTTTCAAAAGGCATACTTCCATACTACTCCTACTATTTCTGCTTTTTACAGCATTTATACTGTGTACAGTATGCAAGTTATTTTTGTACAGCATGTGTGGAATATGATGAGTTGAACTTTCATTTCCAGTATGACGAATGCAAATTGCAAATTTTAACATCTATTTCTTGCTGCCAAAACTTTTATATCTTGGCATTTTTGTGCAGAATTTGATTAAAAAGGAAAATAACCATTTTTGTCTCCAAGAATATTACTAGACACTACTGGCAGCATTCAATGTGATTTGGTGAGATAACAACGTAAGCTATACTCCAGTGGAACGTTTATTGTACATGTTACAAGATTTTACTATTTAAAATTCCCTCCTGCCCCCAAACACACATCCATGAAACACATTGTGAATGATGAGATTGAAAAGAACATCGATATTTTTTCTTTTTTTTTTTTCTTTCATTAATAGCTCCAGATTTAAGTGCGTCCAGGGTGTTCTTTCAATCAGGATCAATACTTGACCTTACAAATATTTTTGACATATGTCTATACATTTTCTGGGGCTTGGTGAGACCCCAGGGGTTTGATATCCAAACGTTGAGTCTCTAGTATCACTTTAGCGTTTCATTATGTCCTCAAAGACCCGTCATTTCCTTTTGTCCTGAGCTGGTAGCTGTGTTTAAATGTGCAAAAATGCACGTCATTGACTTTCTTCACTTCTCGTGTTTGTACACACATGCAGCAGTAGATAAGTAAAAGTAACTAATTCAACACTGAAGAGACAGATAGATAAAATGAAGAGAGACAGTGACGAGTAAAGACCCTCAGGTCTACAGTTTTAGACCACTGAGCAGAACGTCCCGCTCGTCTCCATCTGCCTTGATCCCGTGAGTCTAAATCTACACTCATCATGTTGCTGACACACCATCCATTACCCTCTCCTTTAATGGCCTTCAGCTCTCATCCGACCAGTAGGAACCGGAGCAGTGTGATCTGAGACTGAGGAAATCATTCAAAGACAGAGTCTTACGAACATCCACTGAAAGCGCATCACACAAGGCTAATCGCTTATGACTGAGAGTGATGGATGCTGAAGAACTATGGGGAGGAAGGCCAGTCTTTCTAATTGTGCTTAAGGTGTTCACTCTTGTTCCTTGTCATTGCAGGACATAGCTGCTTAACTCTGATGCTTTATGGAGGGCTGCTGAATTTAGACCCCACTGTTCATATATGAAGGAAAGGTGCTTAGCTTGAATGTCTTTTTAGATGTAGAACACTGAGGAACACTGAGGGGCTGACGTAGATTGGAAGTAGACTAGTTAAAGACTGCAAAAATGATTTTCTTATTTAGTATGGCTCTTGTTTCCTAGGACAATTATCTAAACATTTTTATATAATTTACTTAAGCAAATTACCTAAGATATTACGTTTTTTTTCCTGAAAGATTTACTTTTGTTTGAAAGTTTTTGTTTAAACGAGGGAAAGGTTAAATGTGTAAATCTTGATTTAGGATTGATTTAGGACTTTACTGGAAAACAAGACGACAATATTTTTGCAATTGAAAAAAAAATGTTTTTTTTGCAGTAAATTTAAAAGGAAACATGTTTAAATTAATAACCACCTGTGTTTGCATATGCACACCAATTATTTACACACTTTGATCTTGATGAAATAGTGTGAATTTTACCCAATGCAAAAAGTCTAGCCAATCAAAACAGAGGCTATTTAAATGTAGATATCTTATAGGTCATCGGATGCATCTTATGTAGGTCATCGGATGCCCATTTTCCACAAGTTGATATGATTCTTTATGGTCTTAATGAAAAGTCTGTAACATAGTTTGGTTAAAATTTTTCAATGGTAGTGTAAAACAACTCAGTTTTTACCCTGTCAAAAACAGCTCTGTCTACAGCACGCTGTTTTATTGCATTCCACTTTAAAATGTTAATGAGCTCTGCTGAGCCCGCCCCTCTCTTCTGAGCCGCTCTCTGAGAGATGGTAAGCTTTAGCCGCATTCATCGTAAAACTCGCTAACTAGCACATTAGGCAAGTCGATTTGCAAAGATTCATTAAAAAAACTTACACTCACTTCTTCTGTAGGTGAAGCTGGATCACGAATGATTCGCGCGAACATGGACGCATTTATGTAGATCGGAGGCGCATTCCCTTCAGAAACAGTGTAATCCACTGCGAGTTCAGCGGCTCAGATGTCGGGAGTAAATGACGAAAAAACTTACACTCACTTCTTCTGTAGGTGAAGCTGGATCACGAATGATTTGCGCGAATAGGCAGATCGGGGGCACATTCCCTTCAAAAACAAACGTAATCCACAGCGTCTTCAGCGGCTCAGATGTCGGGAGTAAATGACGATTGCTATGTTCATTATTACATTCAACAACAAAACACATCTAGCGCTTAGGAGACATTCTTATCTACATCTGTTCCGGCGGTGAAACAATGGCAGACTGGTGACAGCTCACTCAGGGCGGGTCTAAGGTAAGACACCAGTCCAGTCTGTGCTGAAACGCTACTGTCAATCAAACAATCGTGGGCGGGGCCTGTCTGTGCGACGTCACACAGACAGGCATCTAAGGTCGGCTCGATTTGAAAAAGGGGAAATTATTTAACAAGATAAAAAAAAAAAAAACACTGGGTATATCTTTATCATTATAGGGTGGTTGTGTACACACACTGCCAACACCCATTTCAGTTCAAACAGCTTGTAAAAGTGCATGTCACATCCGATGACCCCTTTAAGTGTTTAAGACAAACAAACCATAGAGCTACAATATTTATTTTTTTCCCCTCCAGAATCAGTTTAGTTCATTATAGTGGGCGGGGCCCGTCTGTGCCACGTCACACAGACAGGCATCTAAGGTCGGCTCGATTTGAAAAAGGGGAAATTATTTAACAAGATAAAAAAAAAAAAAACACTGGGTATATCTTTATCATTATAGGGTGGTTGTGTACACACACTGCCAACACCCATTTCAGTTCAAACAGCTTGTAAAAGTGCATGTCACATCCGATGACCCCTTTAAGTGTTTAAGACAAACAAACCATAGAGCTACAATATTTATTTTTTTCCCCTCCAGAATCAGTTTAGTTCATTATAGTTGTATCTGCATACTGAGTTGGGATAGGCAAAGTATTTTTACATTTAAAATAATTAATTAAATGCCCCACTTCACCTATAATGTTGACCTAAGCTTCTTCATAAAGGTGTTTTATAGGTGATAGTCAGGCTTTGAATGTGATTTTATTTATAGTGGTTACTGTAAATAGTTGTTCTCATTCTGTTTTATTGTCAGTCTTATTGTGACTCATTTGTTCAGGGTGTCAGTGCTCTGTATTGAAGAGCTTTGATTAGACTGGGCTTACAGCAGAGATCCACACACTGTCTGACAGAGACGAGCCCCACAGGCAGGCCCTTTCGACCGCCAGTGGAGATCCTTACAGTTCTGTCTCTCTCTGTATCTTTTTTCTCTCCTCTCTTACTCTCGCTGTCTGCTTTTTTTTCTGTGTGATGATGAGAAAAACTCAGGATGACGGTTTCATAAATCCATAGCCATGGTTCAGTTCCTTTTCACTGTCTTTTTGGGTGATTGCCATCTGAATTTAATTCCTGCTTGAGGAAGAACTTTATTCTTATTACAGGAGAATGAAAAGAAAGGAAATAATCTTATAATACAGGAAGTCATATAGGAACAAAAGAGTATAGAGCAGGGGTTCATACCAAGAGTCTGCTGGTGGATGTTGTAATTACACCATCCAGTTCTTCAAACAATATATTTCTGATTTGACAGTCCTTCTGAAATAGTGTAGTCTGATGAAATGTGTATTTTAACATTTATATTACGTTATATTACATTATTGTCAATGACTATATTCACAGCATAGCACAGCCTGTTGACAGGCTATAATGTTATAATATTTGAAATGAAATAGTTATTTTATTTATGTTATGTTATTTGTTATGTTATTACTGTTCAGAAATTTGAGGTCAGTAGGTTTTTTTGTTTTGAATGAAAAAAGTATCTTATGCTCACCAAGGTTGCGTTTATTTGTAAAAAAAATACAGTAAAAACAGTCATGCTGAGAAATATTATTACAGTTTGAAATAATTGTTTTCTATTGTTTATATTTTTAAAATGTAATTTATTCATTTGAGGGCAAAGCTGAATTTTCAGCATCATTACTCCAGTCTTCAGTGTCACATGATCCTTCAGAAATCATATGCTCTTTTGATGCTCAAGAAACAATTATTATTATTATCAATGTTAAGGGGTTAAAACAGTTTTTCTGCTTAATATTTTTGTTGAAACCGTGATCCTTTTTTCAAGATTCTTTGATGAACAGGAAGTTCAGCATTTATTTGAAATCTAATTTGTGTGTGTGTGTGTGTGTGTGTTTACTACCACTTTTGATAAGTTTAATGCATCCTTGCTGACTGAAAACAGTAATTTTATTAAAAAAGAATAATAAATGAACTTACTGACCGTAGACTGCAGTATTTTATTGCACTCTATTATTGTTAAAGTTAATTTGTGTGTGTGTGTGTGTTTACTACCACTTTTGATAAGTTTAATGCATCCTTGCTGACTGAAAACAGTAATTTTATTAAAAAAGAATAATAAATAAATGAACTTACTGACCGTAGACTGCAGTATTTTATTGCACTCTATTATTGTTAAAGTATAATATTGCTTGATGTAAAATTTAGGATTTTTTTTTTTAAAGAGGCAGAATAATATATAAATATCGGCTGTTGTATCAGTCAGTGTTTCTATATCGGTTTGTCCCTATATAGATCATGTATCAGAGCACAGTCCAGCAGTTAACACAATGTCCTCTCAGTTTACACGGCTCTTTATTAAACCTGTTTATCTGTATTCATGCACATGAACCGCTATATTAGGCTCCTTCTACTGGATTATGAAGTCATGCACCTCTGTTGGGCTGGTTGTTAGATGTAATTGACTGAATGGAGAGGAGCAGCTCACAGGCTGTCTCTCTGAACAGCTGGAGGTCTTCAAGAGAACTGTGTCTTCTTATAGTCTCATTGAAAGCAAGGCAGAGGGGCAGCCTTGGGGGCTTTCATCCTGCTAGATCCTGTGCTTTAGTAGGCAGTTAGAGAATGAGTGAGAGCTTGTGTAAATGTTCAGGTTTGAATGAAGACCCAGAGATGAGTTAGGCTGGACACACTGCTGACCACCTGCTGTACTAAGGAAAGTGCTTTTTTCCTTATTAGTAGTGCAAAACTATTATAATACACAATTAAACTTTGGTTAAAGTGAATCAAAACAGATGCCATTTATATATAGTCTTTAATGTGGCAATTTAGCTTCAGTTTAATTGGTCATGACCAGGGTTTGAAATTAACACCAGCCATCCCGCCAAATGCGGGTAAAAATCAGCTGTGGCGGGTAACGCTGTCAAATCACTAGCCAATTTGGCGGGTTAATTTTTCGTAAATTGTTTACTAATTAATTTCTTGAAGTTCATGTAAGCCAAATCTGCACAGATTTAGTGTAAATACTGAACTCGAGACTCATCATGATATATTAAATAAGCCTAATTGCGCAGCATCTGGGCATCTAGCTTACTTGAACATACCCAGCAATGTAGCTACTGGCCATCGGGAGCACCGAGACATTCCCGGTGGGTCGATCGCCGAAGCGAGGGAGACCTCATTTTAGGCGCTGTTTTTTAAATTACAGCCCACGCGAAACTGCAAAAAGCAAGTACTCCAAAAGTGTGAAGC
>NW_015505516.1:4269-14243 GCF_001515645.1 Sinocyclocheilus grahami | reverse complement strand
CCAAATGTGGGTAAAAATCAGCTGTGGCGGGGAACGCTGTCAAATTACTAGCCAATTTGGCAGGGTACTTTTCATAAATTATGTTTACTAATTAATTTCTTGAGGAAATTCATGTAAGCCAAATCTGCACAGATTTAGTGTAAATACTGAACTCGAGACTCATCATGATATATTAAATAAGCCTAATTGCGCAGCATCTGGGCATCTAGCTTACTTGAACATACCCAGCAATGTAGCTACTGGCCATCGGGAGCACCGAGACATTCCCGGTGGGTCGATCGCCGAAGCGAGGGAGACCTCATTTTAGGCGCTGTTTTTAAATTACAGCCCACGTGAAACTGCAAAAAGCAAATACTCCAAAAGTGTGAAGCGGTGCTACCCGGTGCATCCGCCAGCCTGGCGGACACACTGGTTTCCTTTGCATTGAAGCAATAACGAAAAGTAAAAAAAATGCCTGAAGACAAAATACTATAGAACCCATTATAATCTGTGATGCGGCCTACACTGGATGTGGCGCAGCACAGCACGACAAATCCCCGACAGAAAACTGATGCCTCGTTCTATTTATGACGTAGGCCTACTGTTTGACAAAGTACAGATGATTTGCAATGGTCACTTTGTCGCATCCAGTGTGGACAGACTCAAGCTGTTGGCTTACCTCTGGCCTTTTTTTAATAATTTATTAGTTAAATTTTTTTGGCTAGTAGAAATTATGAATGGCCGGTAACTTAAAAATTTAGTATCCTAATTGGCTGGTGAGTGAAAAAGTTAATTTCAAACCCTGGTCATGACCATATTGGTCATATGGTCATCTTTAAGTTTTTGGTTTAAGATGCCTTTACAAACATTAAATGCACTGCATCTGACATCCTTTATCTTTTTTTTTCAATTCTATTTAACAGTGTCAAATTAAAAATAATTTGAAAATAAATTATTTTCAATGATATTCAATACAAATTCAATAATATTTCAGACATAATTGTTTTATTTTTTGCAATATAAATGTATGTTATGTTATGTTTTATGTTCTGTTATGCTATGTCATGTTATGTTATGTTGATGTGACAAATTTGGGATAAAAATGTTGCCTCTTCGAAACAGAATAAAACTGAAAAAAATAATATTGACAATCATATTGATTATCAGTTCTAACATATACTGTAAATACTGGCTGTTGTATTAGTCATTAATAGAAGATGAAACACACACACACACACACACATACTGTATATATAAAAATCCAATAATATTTTAGACGTAGTAAAAAAACAGTAATATTTCATCAGACTATACTGCTAATTCAGAAAGACTGTCAAAACAGGCATTTGAAGAATTAGATGGTGTAATTATAAGATTATTTATTAAAATATTCATATATAAAAAAATTCACAGTATAAATTTACATAATATATAGCTTTCTTTATATTTTAGGAAAAAACGTTTTTCAGATTTTGGGGGAAAAAATTTTATATATTTGAGAATGCATGTCATCTAGAAAGTTTGAAAAATCCCTAACTGGCAACCACGCAGAACACCTTAGCAACCACACAGCAACAAAAACTGAATATATAATGCGAATGTTGGGTATTTTTATCTCAAATATGCAGTTGCAATATCACCGGTGAGTTTAGGTGAAAACCGAAACCAAGCCATTCACTCAGAACGCATATTCAGTGCATTTTTTAGACGGACAAATATGATTGAATATGAAATATGGTTAAATAAAAAAAAAAATTCTATTGCTATTTGTTTTAAAAATGGCTATAAAAAATGTCAATAATTATCGATACCGAACGATATGAAACATTATATCGTTGATACATTTTTTAGCTATATCGCATATATATATATTAGGGCTGTCAGTCGATTAAAATTTTTAATCTAATTAATTACATGGTGTCGATTAATTAATCGAATTAATCGCAAATTACATTTGGCTGTGAAAATACCCCGAAAAGATTATTTAAAGCTATTTTTGTGTTAAATGAGAAAGTATTAAGTAGACATTACAAATAGTAGCTTGTAAATGATGACATATTTAAATTTTTTTGTGTGTGTGAACTATCCCTTTAAAGTATACCCTTTTTTTATATTTTATTTTTATTTTATTTTATTTTAAATGAAGTAATACAATAATACTCTAAATAAGAAACTAAATCTGCCAGCAGGTGGCGGTAAATGTCTGAGTCTTTCATTCGAGTCGTTATGCCATTACCTCAGTGCCACATGTTCCATCAGAAATCATTCTAATATAGCAGTTATTAATATTATCAATATTTTTGTGGAATTTTTCAGGATTCTTTGATTAATAGAACGTTCAAAAGAACAATATTTATTTGAAACCGATATTTTGTAACGTAATATATGTCCTTACTTGCACTTTGTTCAGTTTAATGCATCTTTTCCTGAAAAAAATCCTAATCCAAAAATTTGACTGGTTGTCTATACCTATATAACAATACATAATTATAAACAATACATTTGCATATGTTTCAAAAGTATGTGGTAAAAAATATACTATACATTTTCATAGAAGTATACAGGTGCGTCTCAATAAATTAGAATGTCGTGGAAAAGTTCATTTATTTCAGTAATTCAACTCAAATGTGAAACTCGTGTATTAAATAAATTAAATGCACACAGACTGAAGTAGTTTAAGTCTTTGGTTCTTTTAATCGTGATGATTTTGGCTCACATTTAACAAAAACCCACCAATTCACTATCTCAACAAATTAGAATACTTCATAAGACCAATAAAAAAACATTTTTAGTGAATTGTTCTTCTGGAGAGTATGTTAATTTACTGTATAGGTCTGTCAGTCGATTAAAATTTTTAATCTAATTAATTACATGGTGTCGATTAATTAATCGAATTAATCGCAAATTACATTTGGCTGTGATAATACCCCCAAAAGATTATTAAAACCTATTTTTTGTGTTAAATGAGAGGCCTAGCATAAATGGAACATAAAAGATGATAAGTTGAGAAACATCTTTTTTCCTTAATGCAATGAAGGTCACTGGTAACCAAAACAGCTTTGTTACCAACCAACTTCAAAATACCTTTTTTATGTTCCACAAAAGAAAGTCATTCAGGTTTGAGTAAATGATGACATATTTAAATTTTTTTGTGTGTGTGAACTATCCCTTTAAAATATACCCTTTTTTATATTTTATTTTTATTTTATTTTATTTTAAATGAAGTAATACGATAATACTCTAAATAAGAAACTAAATCTGCCAGCAGGTGGCGGTAAATGTCTGAGTCTTTCATTCGAGTCGTTCTAACTGATGATTCATTCAGGAATTTAGTAAATGGCTCACTTTATGAATGGGCCTTTGAATAATTGATTCACACGATTCGTTCAAAACGTGGATTCTTTCAGAAACTAAACACCGCTTTGTTGCTCTGAGACGCACAACTATTCTGCTGTGGTTTTATAGGTAATATTTTTGTTGGCAAAACTGAGCAAAAACAGACAATAGACATTTTACCCCAATATCTTGAATTTTAGGGCATAACTGCATTTATGGAGTTGTTGCCCTGCATCATATTTGTCAACAATCAACTGAATGAAATGTAAGATATGGGGGCAGGGCCAGTGCGTTAACTGCGTTAAAATATTTTTCATAACTAATTAAGTTAACAACATCTATAAGGAACATACATATATATATATATATATATACATGTATATATATATATATTGGCAATGCATGTTTGTGGCTTACCCTCCTTGTGAAGGGTGTCAGTGATTGTCTTCTGGACAACTGTCAGTTCAGCAGTCTTCCCCATGATTGTGTAGCTTAGTGAACCAAACTGAGAGACCATTTTGAAGGCTCAGGAAACCTTTGCAGGTGTTTTGAGTTGATTAGCTGATTGGCATGTCACCATATTCTAATTTGTTGAGATAGTGAATTGGTGGGTTTTTGTTAAATGTGAGCCAAAATCATCACAATTAAAAGAACCAAAGACTTAAACTACTTCAGTCAGTGTGCACTGAATTTATTTAATACACGAGTTTCACAATTTGAGTTGAATTACTGAAATAAATGAACTTTTCCACGACATTCTAATTTATTGAGATGCACCTGTATGTAATAAACTATGAACGCACTTTATTTTTAGGTCCAATTCTCGCTAGGTATTGGGTAGAATTAGGGATGTAGAATATGGTCATGCAGAATATGTGCTTTACAAGTACTAATAAACAGCCAATATGCTAGTAATATGCATGCTAATAAGCAACTAGTTAATAGTGAGAATTGGTCCCTTTGCTACCTAAACTATATATTGTAATAGTATTTTATGTTTTATTTTATTTTGTGTGTTTGTGTTTCAGGTACCCCTCTGCTGGTACGAAGCAGTAGCGATTCTGCGCTTGGTCCTCCTCAGATGGAAGATGTGAATGGCAGAGCCATGGTAAAACTGCACTGACACACATGCTCTTATATCTCAATGCTCTTTGAGAGTGCTGACCTCATGTCATCACATAATATACCAGCTAAAAACTATTATTATACATCACTATTATGTCTAATGTTCAATCAATGTACAGCATGCTGCTATAAATACCACAACTTTACAGACTCTGCTGAAAACATCTTGCACAGCTAAACATGGCGTACAGGCGGTGTCCAGCTCATATAGCAGTTAAAAGCACCACATTGCATCCTATTGATCTTATAAAATGTCTTTATCAGTGAGATTTTGTTAAATATGTTAACCATGGGTGCACATTAAACCTGGGTAAAGTTGAGTTACAGTGTAATTTAAGTGTGTTTATGTACATGTTTTCCAAGCCACAACTTCTGTTTGGTGCTGTTGTCAAACACGTTTCCACACACACACACACACACACATCACCTTTAAAATAATATTCAGTTGAAAACATACTTAAACCAAAGGTTTCTCGGTGCATTGTAGCTTATTCTTAATGAGAGAGGCTTTTTTTGTGGGAGTTTTGCAGAAGGTCTTTGTCTCAAGGTTTCCATTAAGGCTTCCAGACTGAAACCAGCAGCGAGACATTGATTCACTATTTTGTTTTCTTTCATAAGCGTCCCTTCTCTTTTGTTGCATTTTCATTCATTTGCTCACTTTTCCCCCTTCTCCTTCAATAAAATTCTCATCTAGAATAGCCCCAATGTTGTTGAGTTACAGTGTAATTTAAGTGTGTTTATGTACATGTTTTCCAAGCCACAACTTCTGTTTGGTGCTGTTGTCAAACACGTTTCCACACACACACACACACACACACATCACCTTTAAAATAATATTCAGTTGAAAACATACTTAAACCAAAGGTTTCTCGGTGCATTGTAGCTTATTCTTAATGAGAGAGGCTTTTTTTGTGGTAGTTTTGCAGAAGGTCTTTGTCTCAAGGTTTCCATTAAGGCTTCCAGACTGAAACCAGCAGCGAGACATTGATTCACTATTTTGTTTTCTTTCATAAGCGTCCCTTCTCTTTTGTTGCATTTTCATTCATTTGCTCACTTTTCCCCCTTCTCCTTCAATAAAATTCTCATCTAGAATAGCCCCAATGTTCTGATGAAATGGCATATGAGCAGAGCTGTATGGCTACAGTGTGTTGAATGCATTTATGGAGCTTTGTGGAGTTAGTGAAGTATAGCCATTTGTTTCTCTCTTACGTGCTCTCTCTCCCCCCTGGTCTGCTTAATGGACTGTCTCGCTCTCCCCCCGCCTGCTTAATGGACTGGCTCAGAATAGATGGAGTTTTTTATGATTACCACTCTGCTCATTCAGAGCCTTTTATTGGAGCATCGTGGATGGCTTTAATGCACTTCACCTCTCTTTCTTTCGCTCTTCTCAGTCTGTGCTCATTCTCGCTCTGAATTTAATTTTTTGTGGCTTTTTATTTTGTTTCTCTTTGCTTGACTCTGTTCCCTCTTCTCTTGCAATGTAGCTCACCACAGGCTTACAACCAGTTGTATGTGGTTTTTGTGTGTGTTTTTGAAAAGAAAGTCGTGCTGTTTGGCTTTGCTATATATTTGCTTTGTCTTTTAGTGCACTTTTGTCGGATTTAAGGACTGCTCGCACCAAGTAATGGAACAAAGTGACACAAAACACAGACAATTTTTGGAAAATGCTTTTTTACAGTGTGATAAAATCCTGGCCAGTGTTATTTATGCACAATTATAGTTTGTACTATTTATTTTATTTACAGTACATTTTTTATTTTTAGTTTTACTTTTTTGTCATTTATGTCTTTTTTAAATTACTATTTAAAAATGTTTTAATTTTAGGTTTATTTAGGTTAATTTAAATTAACAGTAAGTTAATTTTAGTTAACAATAATAACTCTGCAATAAGGTTGGGTATCATTTGAATTTGATCAATTCCAATTCCGATTCTGCTTATTGATTCGGATTATTATAGATTCCCAGTTTCGATTCCAGTGCGGTTAAAAAATATATATATATTAGACCAAGAATAGTCAAACATTTAGATATCAAAATATTTATTTTGTGTCTCTTTTTGCAAAACATTTAGTTGCAGCTGAATACCATGAACAAAAAAAACAGGCTACATAAAAATGGACTCGACTAGCTGTTACAAAATAGACTATTCTGGATCAATTTAGTTTTTTTCTCATTAGAAAACTTAACATAATAACATGCAATTTATAAATGAATGATTCAATGACTCACTCAAGATTTACTTGTTTTATTACTGGATGAATCAGCATTTTCGAATAAATCTTTGTAATGAATGATTCAAAGATATATACATTTTTAAAAGTCCCTTTTCGCCAACTAAATCAAAATTTTAAATTTTACATGTATCCAATTCCTGACCTTAAGTATCCGATTCCAGAATATTCCAGCACGCTCTGCTGGACAAAGTAAGTAATTACGCCATTTCAAGCATTTTATCTGCATTATATGTTCTGTAAAAAATTTTCATATCGGCGGCATATTCGCAGATACCGATATATCAGCGACAGGCTCATATCGGCCGATAATATTGGCAAAACAATATATCGGTCGGGCTCTATAAATTACCTTTTAAAAAATATTCAAATATATACATATTTTAATTGTAGGGATATTAAACAATATTACTGTAGGAATATATAAGGAACATAACATATTCAATATCTTGCCATACTGAACTTTCACACTGCAAATAGGCCTTTACATGTAGTAGTGTCACAGTGTCACTGATACAAGTGGCCGACAGCATGCTGGAAATTAATTAGCATTTTCTCTGATACCCTGAGTGGTTTTAGGTCCTGTGTGTGATTTATTGAGGGTTTGTGTGTTCTCCATGCCTGTTATAAGCTGAGATCAGAGCAGAGGCATTCCTTCAGTATCAGGTGGCATGGAGGGGCTTTTGGATAATTTATGTGTCTGATGAGAAACGTTTCTTTTGTCTGCACACCCTCAGACAGACAGGAAACCTGCGGCACGACACCAAACATCAACACAACCTGACAGATAAAGCCTCAGTACCAAGATGGATGAGTTTATCCCTTTCCTCCGGGGTCAGAAGACCCCAAGCATCTTACACCCCCTGCTGTCCCTGAAGGGTTAAGGGAACTCCCTCTCTTTCCGGGTGACAGGAATGTGAAGCGGACAGCGGAACCTCAAGAGTATAATGTGCTCATGCTCACACACCTTTATCAGTGTTCCGGAACGCTCCACAAACATTCTCGAACAGAGACTCTTCCTTCTTCTGCAACCCGATTCCTGCACTTCGGCCTCAGTCTCTGTCCACAAGACCTTTGCCATCTTCCCTTTGTTGGTTTGGCCTTCTTCCTTAGATATTCATTACACATTAAAGCATTTTTCTTGGGTGCCCTCACACCTGCGGCCGTCCCCGTTTCCTCTTCTCTTATGCTGCTCCATGCTTCCTTCATCTCTCCCTTCATCACCTGTATATCATTTAGCAGCCGACTGGCTGACTTCTGTGTTTTCATTGTATTTAAGAAGCTTTATTTCCGGCGGGGCTTACAGCACCTGTGGCACATCAGAGATGGAGGTTCTCTGCTCTCTTTCTGTCAAACAAACACACAAACTCGCAGACGTATCTCTTTCTCAGATACACACACATAGATAATAGGTTGTGCAGTGGAATATGGAAAAAGTATTTGGGCCAGATGGTGGGTTGCTGCCTTTACAGTTTTGCCTTGTTTGCACTTGTTCTGATGTGGGGAGAGGGTGGTTTTGCATTGCTAGGCTTTTGACTAATAACATAAAGGTTCACATTGCAGCCAAAATCATCTAGGCAAAATCTGCCCACTTAGACCGGAAGAGATCATCTGACATGACAAGGTTTTTTTTTTTTTTGGATTGTACCAGCCTGGATTTGGGGAAAGAATAGAATAGAATAGAAATTTTTTTGAAGGAATCAAATGTGACAGTAAAGACTTTTTTAATGTTACAAAATAATTTCTGGACAATCATGTGACAAAAGGCCCTTTCGCACCGCTTTAGCTCCAGAACTAAATGTACGGTACTAAAGTACTGGGACGATTTTGCGCGAACTATTTCCCAGTACTATTTAAATTAGAAGACCCCAAGGAGCTAATTTGGTTCTCGAAAAAGGCAGTCCGGTACTAAAATCGCTCCCAGTTCCGGCGGTGCGAATACGCCGAAAAGTGGGTAGTTCCACAATTAGTTCTGGTACTATGAAAAGGTTCTTGCAGTGTGAAAGGCCCTAAAGAATGGAGTAATGAAAAATTCGATATTGGGGAGTAAAAAAAGGCCGATATCGATATATCAGCCGATATTCTTTGTGTATATTATAGTACAGTACCAGTCAAAAGTTTGGACACTTTCCCATTCGAGGGTCCAAACATTTGACTGGTACTAAACAGTATATAGAATACAGTATATACATAAACAGAATATATATATACATACAATTTTTTTTGCAATGATCACTCAAATGTGGTGATCAAACACTTATAATGACGTGACAAATATATGTAAAGGAGGCAGGGCATTTAACTACTTAACAATAAACTTTATTATCCAAAATGAGTCTGGCATCAGTGCACTGAACAATAAAGTGGTCTCATTCGAAAGCGGGCCTCTAGACGTACACTCGATTCATGTTCGAGAAGTTTCCTCAGGATCTCCCGAATTTAGTGCAGATTCGCCGTGCCGTTATGGAGATATGGCCATTCAAAGTTTTAATGGTTTTCCATAGACTTAAGCTTTACAATGGAGCACGCTCTGCTGGACAAACTAAGTAATTACACCATTTCAAGCATTTTATCTGTGTTATATGTTCTGTAAAAAATTTTCATATCGGCGGCATATTCGTCGATACCGATATATCGGCGACAGGCTCATATCGGCTGATAATATCGGTAAAACGATATATCGGTCGGGCTCTATAAATTACCTTTTAAAAAAATATTAATATATATATATTTTTTAATTGTAGGGATCTTAAACAATATTACTGTAGTTTTTATCAAATAAATACTGCCTTGGTGGGCATAAGAGGAAAAAAAACAAAGGACATTTTAAAAATCTTACCAATCCCAAAACTTTTGAATAGTAGTGTGCCGTATACAGAGGCGGACTGTAACTAAGTACATTTACTTGAGTTTTGTACTTAAGTACACTTTTTGAGTATCTGTACTTTACTTGAGTATTATTTTTTCTGGGAACTTATGACTTCAATTTCACTACATTTGAAAGACAAATATTGTACTTTTCACTCCACTACATTTCTATGAAGGTCCTCGAAGTAGAAAGTCGTTTGCAGCTTTGAAAGTCAGTGGGTGATTTTTTTTTCTTCTCTAAAACGTGACTTTCTTTCTTTTTTTTTTTAGACAGTTTATCAGTAATCACTCTAGTAGGGCAACATGAAGTGATTTCCAGCATTTTTTTAACACTGCCCAGTTGCAAATGTGATATTTATTTACAACAATTCAATAATAAGAAGTTAATATTGTGGTTTATATTAGACACAATATTGTCTGATTTTGCTAAATTGT
>NW_015505516.1:2357-3757 GCF_001515645.1 Sinocyclocheilus grahami | reverse complement strand
CTTTGAATGTAACGTGTACGTTCCCTTGGAACTGGAATCATGGCGGAATATCATGTGAAGTCCACTTCGCAGGGCACTTACGGTCGAATAAGACCACGCTTGAATGCTGCCTGAACAAGAGACCTCCTTACTGAAGGGAAAGTGTTGGCTGGTGTCACTATCTCGCGAACGTGCCAGGGGATCTCCACCAAATTCGGGGGATCCATTCAGCTCCAGGAGCCCACTTGAAAGACACCCCCCGAGCGTCGGTTGCCGGACCTCGAATTTAACCATCCGGAACTCCCGAACCCCGGGGGCTATCAACGTCGGGGTGGTCTCATTCGAAAGCGGGCCTCTAGACATACACTCGATTCGCGTTCGAGAGGGTTCCTCGAGCTGAAGGGATCCCCCGAATTTGGTGTGGATTTGCCACGCTGTTTTATGGAGATATGGCCGTTCAAAGTTTCAATGGTTTTCCATAGATTTAAGCTTTAAAGCGTTTCATCCAGGTCGCCAGTAGCAAACAATGGCGCGCGCTCTGCTGGACAAACTAAGTAATTACACCATTTCAAGCATTTTATCTGTGTTATATGTTCTGTAAAAAATTTTCATATCGGCGGCATATTCGTCGATACCGATATATCGGCGACAGGCTCATATCGGCTGATAATATCGGTAAAACGATATATCGGTCGGGCTCTATAAATTACCTTTTAAAAAAATATTAATATATATATATTTTTTAATTGTAGGGATCTTAAACAATATTACTGTAGTTTTTATCAAATAAATACTGCCTTGGTGGGCATAAGAGGAAAAAAAACAAAGGACATTTTAAAAATCTTACCAATCCCAAAACTTTTGAATAGTAGTGTGCCGTATACAGAGGCGGACTGTAACTAAGTACATTTACTTGAGTTTTGTACTTAAGTACACTTTTTGAGTATCTGTACTTTACTTGAGTATTATTTTTTTCTGGGAACTTATGGCTTTAACTTCACTACATTTGAAAGACAAATATTGTACTTTTCACTCCACTACATTTCTATGA
This sequence comes from Sinocyclocheilus grahami, assembly GCF_001515645.1. NCBI lineage: Eukaryota > Metazoa > Chordata > Actinopteri > Cypriniformes > Cyprinidae > Sinocyclocheilus > Sinocyclocheilus grahami. The sequence continues at coordinate 2,727 of NW_015505516.1, read as the reverse complement.
AGGTCCTCGAAGTAGAAAGTCGTTTGCAGCTTTGAAAGTCAGTGGGTGATTTTTTTTTCTTCTCTAAAACGTGACTTTCTTTCTTTTTTTTTTTAGACAGTTTATCAGTAATCACTCTAGTAGGGCAACATGAAGTGATTTCCAGCATTTTTTTAACACTGCCCAGTTGCAAATGTGATATTTATTTACAACAATTCAATAATAAGAAGTTAATATTGTGGTTTATATTAGACACAATATTGTCTGATTGCTAAATTGTGTACGTGAAAATATTACCTATAAAGCCACAGAAGAACTGTTGTGCGTCTCCTAATAAAACACAAAAGGTGTTGGACTTGAAGCAGCACTGCACAGACCGTTCTGTGTGTGA
>NW_015505516.1:1119-2326 GCF_001515645.1 Sinocyclocheilus grahami | reverse complement strand
TGTGCACACACTGTCAGAGCTGTGTGAGATCACTACCATCCTGCTTTTGTGGGGGTGGGTATAGGGTGTTCATTTTTTTTCCTCATAGGTTTTTAACATTCTAAAAGCTCTTTATTCCAAAGATACCACAAGCTAGTCAGTGTATTCAGCAGGTGTAATGTATTCTAAGTTGCTTTAGAAGTATTGAAAGTATTACATACAACAATAATAAAACTGTGCATTGACACAAAAAAGAAAATTTACTTTTGGTACTTAAGTACTTTTAAAAGCAAGTACTTCTGTACTTTTACTTAAGTAAAAATCTGTCTTTACAACTTTCACTTGTAATGGAGTAATATTTGACCAGCAGTATCTGTACTTTCACTCAAGTAATGGAGTTGAGTACTTTGTCCGCCTCTGGCCGTATACATAGTGCAGTTGAATGGAAACAAAAAAGAAAACAATTGTATAGACTTTGTAAACTTTGTTTTCTGTCCATGCAAAAGTAATAAGTTCTGATTACTTCACAGATGCCAATAACCTGCCAAACTACAGGTGTCTAGTTCATCCTCAGTACGGTGTATTCGGTCTTATTCATCAAACACAACACAATTTTTTTTGTTTTTGTAGATTGTTCGTAAATGCATTCGTATGTAAATTGTTTGGGAAGACTTGCTTAGCAATTGTTCTTCACTTCTGAGAGCTCATGTTTCATGTTGTTTCAAATTGTGGTTTGGTCCCTGTGGTTCAGACTAGTAAAGCACTTTTCAACCAGTTTAATAACTTAAAAGTATAATCTTGTAAGAAAAAGCCACTTGAATCCAATATAGAGGAAAGTCTTGCCTTGTTTGCTTGCTTTTAAGTGATTCACACAAAACATTGAATATCTCTCAAAGATTTGAAACTGTTCACAAACTTTTGCAAATAAGTTAAACAAAAAATCAGTCATTTTGGAATGGGCATTTTCAGTCTGCTCTTAGGGTTTTTGTGTGCAGCGTGATCGTGTCATCTGAGGCTATATTAAAGAGTATTCATTCCAGAATAGTGCTGTGCACCTTCCTGCACTCTCTATGTAGCATGTGGAACACAAACCATCTGGATTCATTTCGCACATTATTATCTAAATCCACTTTAAAAATGATTCTTTTCAATTTGAAATCAGAACTCTGGAGGATGGAGACAGCAGATAATATTTGTAACCTTGGAAACTGTGGAAACTTGCGGATAC
>NW_015505516.1:0-847 GCF_001515645.1 Sinocyclocheilus grahami | reverse complement strand
TTTTGTTTTGTTTTGTTTTGTTTTGTTTTTGTGGGAGATGTAAAGATGTGACTACCCAATTCATAAACATTTTTTTTGTTTGTTTTTTGTTTCGTTTTATTTTTTATTTTTTTGATACATGAAAGGGGGAGAAACTAAAGCTTAGAGGACTGCTTGGAAAAAATTAAAGTATGTTTTGATTTGGTGTTTTGTTAAAACATTCTTACTGGCCCAAACCCTTAGTTTAGTAGTGTGCTATATACGTATGGCAGTTGTCCATGCAAAATTAATATGTGCTAAATTCACAGTGACAGTTACCTGCAAAACTACTAGTTGTTCCTTTTGTTGTGTGTTTTGTGGCAGGGGGAGAAGTAAAGCTCAGAGGACTACTCTAGAAAAAATAGCCACTAGCACAAAGTTTTTTTAATTGCAAAACGCCAAGCTATCTCACTTTACCAGATAATAGACATGCTGAGTGACTGGCGTAGTCGAACTCCTCACATCTCGACTCTGTTTTCACTGTGTTAAATTTACATGAAAAAATATGGCGGTATTAGTTTCACTTTACACTCATCCATGAAATTTAATGTGTGATGTCACTGCAATGGTAGTTAAGGGCCACAGGTGACATTCTGACCTCAGCTTACACAGAAAGGCAGATTGTGTAATGCTTTAGACATAAATGTGGATAAAATACACATAAATCAGTGTAGAGGTAGAATGTATGACATTATTACATGTTATGAATAATTTTAAATTGCAGTAACATAACATTTGATGTTAAAAAAACTAAAATATCAAATAGCTCACCTGTGAGTTTTATATTAAAGGGGGTCATATGATGCGATTTCAATTTTTCCTTTCTCTT
>NW_015505515.1:1010654-1027837 GCF_001515645.1 Sinocyclocheilus grahami | reverse complement strand
GAATGAAGCAAGTGACAGTCTTTATGAATGGGTAATCATGAATCATTGACTCACTACATTTGTTAAAAACGCAGTTCATTCATAAACGAAACACCGCTGTGTTTGAATGGAGATGTGCAGCGGCTGAGCTGTGACTTTGTTTCAAACTATTTTCGACGACGAAATAGAGCAAAATCAGACAATAGTGTTATAGTCAGACAATGCAAGTCACTTAATATTAACTTCTTGTCTATTTAACTGTTGTATTAAATCAGTATCACATTTACAAATGCCCTTAAAAATCATTAAAAGCTGTCACTCATCTTAGCTCATCACGATCTCACATTTATAATCAACAAAGCTCTCTACACTGCACAATGAATGAACACCCTGTCTACACTTTGCTTATGAAAGGATTCGTGAGATACGTCTGTGATACATTACTCAACGCTGCAGAAACACGTAGAAAGCTTTGAAGCTTCCCTGAGCGCAATCACAAGTGTGATGATGATTTGGTCAGTCGCACTGGTGCTCCTAAATATGTTTTCAAAGTCGCACGCAGTAGTTTTCAGTCGCAAATGCAACTGAAATGGTCGCACTGTAGAGCCCTGCGATGCGTTCTCGGAGAAGTCACACACCAGACGGGTCACTTTCAATTCCAGCAGCGGTCTAAAACTGTTTATTTAATCACCAAACGGACATAAGTTTGCTTCAAGAATGAACAATGTGGCATAAATGAGTTTGAAGCTCGGTGTTGAAAAAAAATAGAGCAAAGGGAAAGAGAAAGTGCGATCTGTATTACAGCTCTCTATATGAAGCATAAAGACTGTATTAGAGCCACAGAAAGAGCACAATACATAATTCATAGCCTAGGGTGAAGTCATTACATACATTAACAATTATTCGGGACAAATATAATGTAATTTAATGGAAAACTATGTGAATGGCTCTGTTCCACGGCAGGATTTTCTTTTGAGTTTGAAGTTTCCCGCTCTGTGCAGCGCGCAGTGTCACGTGTCAAAACAAACAACACGTGCTGTTAGTGACTTCCGCCTCTAGAGGCCGCTCTCGTACTGTATCCACCTTTTTCTTACCGTAAAAATGGGTGCGGCCATTTGTAAATTCTATGGGTCTAGCTTCAGGTCTAATCCGCGTCCAGCTATTTTCAGCTGTTCAGAACCGCTCCTTTTGCTGCTTGATATTGAAAATTGGTGTGTCTTACCATATTATTTTAATGTATTATCTTAATTATGAATACACTGGTTTGTAGTGCAAACAGTTTTACCGTTTACTGCACGTTGTTATTCTTCTCGTTATTTCCCTACAGCGGCTAAAGAACCGGAAGTCTTTCCCATAGGCTTATTTCCGCGTTGAAGAAAAAGGTGGATAATGGCAGCGGACCACTCAAACGGACGCAACCCGGAAAACTAGCGGCATTGATTTTTGCCGATAACCGATAGTTCCGGCAAAACCGATGAATCAGTCGACCTCTGATATATTTATATATATATATATATATATATATAATATATATATATAAATAAATGTTTATTATTTAATGACAGAACTTTAGTAATTAGAATTGAAACTTGATAACCATGTTTGAATGCATATTAGTCATTTTAACTGGACTGGTGGTGGTGATTTTTTTGATCATTTAGTGTTTCTGTAAAATTTTAAAAAAAAAAGGAAAAAACTAACAAAAATACTGACACGATAATAATGATACGAATTCTACTAATGAGAACAATATGGATTAATGAGCTGCTGTATTCATGAATATTAATCAGGTTGTGTGCGTTCGCTCGAACTGATTTGCTGAAATCAAAACAGGGACGATAATAGGTGAGCGCCAGCCAATGAGATTGCAGTTTGCGCATTAGTTCCGCCCACTACAGGAAAACCCGGCAGTTCTTAAAAGCTGAAGAATTCCAAAAGAAAGCCATTATTTTGACAGGGAAATACAAGAATATAGTTTACATGTAGCGCGTCAATTCTCTCTCTCTGCGTGTGTGTGAGACAAAGCGACGGCGAGTCGTGCACCTTCACACTAGAGTTTACAGTACGTCAAATACAGGTGCGCTGCGCATCCATTCAGATGAACTGAAAAATAGCACAGATCGCTTGACGGAGAGTGAAACTTTGAAGCGCTCAGTCAGAGTGTTCTGTGAGTGAAAATATATCTGTGCTAAACTTGTGCTTAGCCTCCAACTCACACACTGGCGAGTAAAATCTGAGAATTGATTAGCCATTGGCTAATATTAGACATCATTTATTCGCCCAGAGTAAAGGTTTAGTCGCATATGCAAGTGATTTACTCGCAATGTAGAGGGTTGCACTAATTCATATAATTAATATATGCCTTGCGAAAGTATTCATAGATATAGAATTTTTCTTGATTTAAAGGGATAGTTCACTGATTTATTACATTCTGTCATTAATTACTCACTCGTAAAACCTTCGTTCATCTTCGGAACACAAATTAAGATATTTTTGATGAAAGCTTTCTGATCCTCCATAGACAGCAACGCAACTGCCACGTTCAAGACCCAGAAAGGAAGTAAGGACTAGGGCTGTCAAAATGGCTGAAAAACTAAATTCTAATATTTTACTTAAATATTATCAATATTCAAATTATATTCAAATTTAAAAGGCATAATTTTAGTTAGGGGGGAAAAAAAGCTTTTGGCTTCTCTCCTGAGGCCCCAAGAGGGCGCATCAATCAAAATATTATGCACGTTTCTTCAAAGCATAATAAAATAACACGACTATCTTTGAAAAAAAGTGTATAACATTTAAAATAATGTTTATAAACCATATATAATTAATAAAGTTGCTAAAACAATTATAAACAAAACAGCATCATGCATGTATGTATAGTTTAATACAAAGGACCGAAAACCAATCACAAAAAGTACGTTCTTCATTTAAAAACTTGAGATGCAGTAGGATGGGGAAAACCGCCAAAAAGTCTCGAGACATGTTTTTTTAAAGTTGTCAACTTACATTAATTTTACATAGCTTTCTAAACATGCAGCTCTCTTGTGCAAGACGCGAGTGCAACGGTGATAGATGTCCCTCTAGAAAATGCGATAAATATTTGAAAGGCTTGGTTTCGGTTTTGACGTAAACAACAAGAATTGATTGTTCTCTTTTTCTGCAATATTTTGAATGAACAACGCAGCAGCGCCGCATCTAGTGGGTTCAACTGGATAGGCTAACAAAAGCATTCAAATGCAATAACACTTACATCGTCGTCGCATTTCGTGCGCCACTGATAAGGCTGTCTGGCGCACACCTAAAATTTGAATACAACGTTTTTATTTTAAATTCGACGAATATTCGAAATTCGAATTTTTTCTTGACAGCCCTAATAAGGACATTGTTAAAATAGTCCATGTGACATCAGCAGTTCAACTATAAATGTTATGAAGCTACAAGAAACATTTTTGTGCACAAAGAAAACTAAAATAACGCCTTCATTCAACATTTTTTTCTCTTCTGTGTCAGTCTTCGATGCGAGTTTACGAGAGTACCACACAGGAGCCGGCGTTCTGACGTAGAACCTGGATGCGTTGCACCTTGTTTACAAGCAGAGGAATGCACATGCATGCGTGTCGAAGACTGACACGGAAGAGAAGAAATTTTTATTGGTCATTATTTTTGTTTTCTTTGCACACAAAGTATTCTCGTAGCTTCATAAAATTAAGGTTGAACCACTGATGTCATATGGACCATTTTATTGATGTCCTTACTACCTTTCGGGGGCCTTGAACGTGGTAGTTGCATTGCTGTCTATCCAGGGTCAGAAAGTTCTCGGATTTCATCAACAACATCTCAATTTGTGTTCCGAAGATGAACGAAGGTCTTACGGGTTTGGAACAACACGAGGGTGAGTAATTAATGACAGAATTTTCATCTTTGGGTATAGTTTCCCTTTAAGCAAAACTGTAAATTTTTCAACACTTCCTAACAGACTAGACTAAATCTTTTAAGTAGTAAGGTCCTGTGTGCCAAAAAGTTGAGCCTATTGGGTTGAAATAGTGCGCCACTAAACCACTGGATTTTCAGATGGTCTTATTCATGAATCTAGAGACAGACTGTAAGTGGGTGGAAGGGCTCTATTCTTAATGTATGTGCTGTCATGACTCCGGGTACAGCAAAGACCCCATGACCATTCACTGGGCTCCCTATTGCACCAGACAATTAAGGCCTAAATATTGAATTGAACGCCTTTATTGTCATTGTATTTTTCTGTATACAACGAAATTAGGATATATATTTATTTAGGATATAAATATATGACCGCTGCTGGATTCGCAGATGGCGAAAAGAGAAATAAAGGTGAAGCTTGTGGGAAGAAGGCGTCAGCTGCCTGTGGAAAAATCGATAAGGCTCATAAAACATCAACGGGGAGTTTTCTAAACGACATGGCACTAATGCCTAACATACAGCTATGCAAATAACAGAATTATTAAAGGCAAATTCAAACTTATGACTGCACTAAAACATAACTGGAAGGAATCAAAATGACCAGTATTTATAAGAAATATGTGTTTATATGCATATATAAAAAATATCGATTTATATAAATATTATATATACATATTTTCCCCTAGTGGGCTTAGACTCCAGTAGCTTTTGGGCCCTCATAAAGTACACTGGGAAAAACACCACATAAAATGGTGTCATCAGGAAATTGATATTCACACACACAGGATGCACAATTACACACTCACACACTTAAGACCAGCAAGAGTCAATTGCTTTATCGACAGCACTGCACGATCTCTCCGTGAAGGCCAGAACGGTCCCGGCAGAGAAAAAGCACCTTCATTCCGCCGTCTCACCCTACTGAGCAGTACAAGAAGCATCCAATTAAAGTAGCCACCTGTTTTGACAGAGCTGAAAATGTCAGCCAACGTGGCCTGAGGCACAGGCAGCATCACGGCCGACTCATTGCATATTCTGCCTCTGCTCCATCCCGAACTTTCACCATTAACACCCAGCAAACAACCCTTTACCCGCTCCAAATCAAGTCCTTACGCCACAAAACAGCCACAGCGCTTCATTCGACATGAAAAGTCACATTTATTACCGGAATGTCTAAGTGAGCTCTTCCACCCACAGCTGGCCTCTTTAAAAGTACTCAGCCTGTCTGAGGAACAATCTACTGAAAGTCAACTTGTGAAAAATATTTTGTGGGAATGGTTATAACACACTGAATATATATTAAAAAGTCATTATATATGATTGAATAAGGTTAGACTTAAATGTGATTCGTCCTTACCCTCTGATCATGGCAAAGGAATCGTCGCTAGAGAAATAAGCGGCTCCAGGAAGAACTGTAACAGTTTCTTTACCTGAAAGGGTGAGGGTGAAATGGAAAGTGCTCTGAATGGACAAATTAGGTTATTAAAAGGCAATTTATGCAATGCTAATGCTGTATGACTGTCTATTAGTATGAAAATCAGGGATAATTATTACCAGCGTTGATGAGATCTGGATCAACTTCTTCCTCTGTTGGGTAAGGGCCCTGAATTATTCCAAAAGCACAAAAAAAACAGTACTTATGAATGCTTTTATGAGGAGCGCAAAAATCACTCCTATTAAGACAAAAATAAATATGACGTATAACAACAATTAAAGTTAAATGGAGCCAAGGATTCAACTGTTGCTTCATGTAGATGAAGAACATTGTTTTTGTGTCTAAATTCATTATTGTTCCTTTGATACATGATACCTGCTGTATATCTAATAGTGGTAATATTTGACATTAAACAATAATACAATACAAAACATACAAACTAAAGATACATTATTGTACATATATTGTAATGTACACTACCGTTCAACTTCAAAAATTGGAGTTGGTTTATTTTTTTTATGTAAAGTCTCAAATGCTTACCAAGACTGCATTTATTTGATTAAAAATACAGTAAAAACAATTATATTGTGATATATTATTACAATTAAAAATATAATTTCTGTTTTAATTTCTATTTTAATACATTTCTAAATGTAATTTATTCTTATATTTATTCTTTATTCTTCAATGTTAAAATCAGCTGTGTTGCTTAATAGTTTTGTGGAAAGAACATTCAAAAGATTAGCATTTAAATCTTTTGTAACATTATAAATGACTTTACAATTACTTTTAATGTGTCCTTGATGAATAAAGGATTCAAAAGACTTTTGAATGGTAGTGTAGTTTTTGAATAATTTATGCATGTCAACATTTAAACATTTTTGTAAACAAATTATATTGTGATATATTATTACAATTAAAAATATAATTTCTGTTTTAATTTCTATTTTAATACATTTCTAAATGTAATTTATTCTTATGAAAGCAAAGTTGATTTTAGCAGCCATTACTCCAGTCATTAGTGTCACATGATCCTTCAGAAATCATTCAAATATGCTGATTTGCTGCTCAAGAAATATTTCCTATTATCATCAATGTTAAAATCAGCTGTGTTGCTTAATAGTTTTGTGGAAAGAACATTCAAAAGATTAGCATTTAAATCTTTTGTAACATTATAAATGACTTTACAATTACTTTTAATGTGTCCTTGATGAATAAAGGATTCAAAAGACTTTTGAATGGTAGTGTAGTTTTTGAATAATTTATGCATGTCAACATTTAAACATTTTTGTAAACAACTAAACTTTTTTAGAACGATTTTATGTCTCATTAAAATAAAAAAGAATGCAAGAACAATAAAATCATAACAGACAGGATTTTCTTATATAACTGAATTTATAACCGTATTTAGCAAATTCAATACAAATCTGTGAAAAGATAGCTTACCAGCCCCAGAATGCCATTTTCACTCTGCAGGTGGACGGTAATATCTGGTTTAATGAAATTACTGGCCAGCATGGGGATTCCGATGCCCAGGTTAGCTAAAAAGGTTATCAAACCGCATTAAAGGGATAGTTCACCCAAAATTGAAAATTTGATGTTTATCTGCTTAACATTGTGCTATATTCCAAGTTTATGAAAGCTATATTGAAATTTGGTGGCGTTTTCCTTTAATTTTAACACAAACTAAGATTTTTAACTCCGTTGCAGTCTGTCAGTCTTATAATGGAAGTGAATGGCAATCACGGCTTTGAGAGTAAAAAAAAACATACACAAACAAAACCAAATTAAACCCTGCTGCTCGTGACGATACATTGATGTGTAAAGACACGAAACGATCGGTCTGTGCAAGAAACTGAACAGTATGTATATCGTTTTTTACCTCTTAGGCACTGCAATGTCTGAACTGTCCTGAGCGCGTCCTTGACAGGCGGTGCGTGATGCGTCGTCTTCTTCTTCTTCTTCTTGCTTTACGGCGGATCGCAGGCACAGGTTTCTTGCACAGACCGATCGTTTCGTGTCTTTACACATCAATGTATAGTCACGAGCCGCAGGGTTTAATTTGGTTTTGTTTGTGTATGTTTTTTTTTACTCTCAAGCTGTGATTCCCATTCACTTTCATTATAAGACTGACAGACTGCAACGGTTTGAGTTAAAAATCTCAGTTTGTGTTCTACTGAAGAAACAAAGTCACCTACATCTTGGATGCCCTGGGGGTAAGCAGATAAACATCAAATTTTCATTTTTAGGTGAACTATCCCTTTAACAGATTATCATGAGAGACACACATGAAATGACATTCTTAGCAAACATTAAAACCATTGTTGCTTATAATAACTGTTTAAAATTAAAGGAAAACGTCACCAAATTTCAATATAGCTTTCATATACTTGAAATATAGCACACAAGTTGTGTGATTCACTTCTATTATGCTCTGAAAGCTTAAATTCCCATTCACTGTAATTGCATGGCAAAGACAGATTCTTCAAAATTCCCCTTTTTATGTTCACAAAACCAGCATACAGTTTTGGAACGACATGAGGGTAAAGAAATAATGACAGAATTTTCATTTTCAGTGTTCAGTGTGAAATTAAATCGATCAAATGTAAGTGACATGGTCTGAAACACTGTACATACCATACATCCCATCCTCAAACTCCAGCGCAGCTCTACGAATAATCCTCTCTCTCACAATATCAGAGTCTTTCTTGGGTTTGGGATTTTCAGCCTGGCCTTTCTTTACTGTACGCCTCTGCAAAAGGTCAGACAGAGGGGCGGCAATAAGAAGAAAAAAAAAGATGACAGAGGATAGATGGATAAAGGAAAACTGATAGAAACAAGCCAGACGAGTCAAGTCACCTCACCTCGATCCGCTTCTCAAAGCTATCTCCCTTTACAATCCTGTGGACGTAGATGCTGGGGATGTGGATGTCTTCTGCTGCAAACATGCCCACGTCTACAATCTCCTCCACCTGAAGATAGAACATAGACCAGCTGATGATGACAATGAGATTAAGTGAAGTGACATGTGGCCAAGTTTGGTGACCCATACTCAGAATTAGTGCTCTGCATTTACCCATCCAAAGTGCACACACACAGCAGTGAACACACACACACACCGTGAACACACACCCGGAGCAGTGGGCAGCCATTTATGCTGCGGCGCCCGGGGAGCAGTTGGGGGTTCGGTGCCTTGCTCAAGGGCACCTCAGTCATGGTATTGAAGGTGGGAGAGAGTGCTGTACATTCACTCCCCCCACTTACAATCCCTGCCGGTACGAGACTCGAACCCACAACCTTTGGGTTATGAGTCCGCCTCTCTAACCATTAGGCCACGACTTCCCCACAAGATCTCATGTTTCTTTGCAATAAGAAAGGAACTACAGATGGGCAGAATTGCTGACTGTCTGTTGATTAGTACGGTCAAGATTGTTTTAAGTAGCTTTAAATGTTGTGTGTAGTGGTTAAAGCGGGTGCCATAACCTCTCAGGGACAGTTTTAGGATGTTGACAGTATGTAGCACTTAGCGCGCTAAGAGTCTATCAGTACTGTCAGCATGGCAAACTGTCAGATAATTTGCTTCTCTACATTCATCCCTTTTTAAAAGCACTGTCGGACTTCAGATCACCTGCAATGAATAATATTTGGGTTATTTTGCATAATCCTAACGGTTCCTTTTTTGTGAGGACTATAACTTTTGTGCAATAACAGAACGCAGATATTTAGCCTATTTATCTGCTGAATATCATTGTATATATCAAATACTGTATATACAAAAGTTTGGGGTCAGTAAGATTTTTTCTTTTTTCTTTTATTCAGCAAGGATGCATTAAATTGATCACAAGTGACAGTAAAGACTTCAGAAAAGATGTCAATTTTCAAACAAATGTTTCTTGAGCACCAAATCAGCATACTAGAATGATTTCTAAAGGATCATGTGACACTGAAGACTGGAGTAATGATGCTAAAAATTAATCTTTGCCAATACAGGAATAAATTACAGTCTGCCGTGAGGCAGCTGCCTCTTTCTTTCGTTATGTTGTTTATGTTTATGTTGTTATTGAAGTTACATTTGCTAGTTCCTGCCTTCTTCCCTGAGTCTTGGAATTTAGTACATAAATATAGGCTATAAATATATACACACACACACACACACACTTTCCTTAAAGGGATAGTTCACCCAAAAATGAAAACTCTGTCATTAATTATCTTCGGAACTCCAATTAAAGGGGTGGTTGATTGCGATTTCACTTTTTTAACGTTAGTTAGTGTGTAATGTTGCTGTTTGAGCATAAACAATACATGCAAAGTTCCGAAGCTGAAAGTTCAATGCAAACAGAGATATCGTCTTTTAAAATTCTGGCAGTTTAATGCCTACAAAAACGGCTCGTAGGGACTACAACAAGTTACTTCCCGCCCTCGGGAAAAGGCAGCAAAGGGGGCGAGGATATGCTGCGCTGCTTTAGAGAAGAGGAAGAGAAAACTAGAGGTGCACGTAAAAATCTATTCATATATGAATCGCGATTCTGTCTTCTAACGATTCTAATGGATTCACAGGTTTCAAAATCAATGTTCTAAAGCAGCGGTTCTTAATACTGTTCCTCGCGTCCCCCTGCTCTGCATCTCTCTCGCTCTCATTCAGCTCAGCTCCAGCATGAACTGTTACAATTATACACTTATTTTCACATAACTATGAGAAGCATTAAAACATGGACGCGCATGCAGTTGCCGTACTGTATTAAAGCTTTAATCAGGATAAAACTGTATATTAAAAGCTAACATAAGCAGTAGCATTGATCTGCGCGTTTCTCAGAGAAGGGACAGAGCGGTGTGGAATAAAGGTAAATTATGTAAAAAAATAAATAAAAAATGCATTTTTAAAAAAAAAACTAAGCATTAACACGTTAGACTGCACCCCATAAACACAATCATGCCTTGAAAGAACCACCCCTTTAAGATATTTTTTTATGAAATCCGAGAGCTCTCAGACCCTGCATAGACAGCAACACAACTGAAATGTTCCCAAGTCCAGAAACATAGCAAGGACGTCAGTAAAATAGTCAATGCGACATCAGGGGTTCAACCGTAATTTTACGAAGCTACGAGAATATTTTTGTGCGCAAAGAAAACGAAAATAATGACTTTATTCAACAATTCTTCTCCTCCTAATCACATCTGCTGTGGCGCGCCGCCATTGTGGAAAGAGTATCACGACGCATGCGCTTCTGCTTCATGTAAATGACACGTGTGCATGTTAACGTAAGCAGCAGCGCCATGCGCATGCGTTGTTTACATTAAGTGGAAGTGCATGCATCATGATACTCTTTCCACAATGGTGGTGCGCTGCTGTCTATGCAGGGTCAGACAGCGCTCAGATTTCATCAAAAATATCTTAATTTGTGTTCCGAAGATGAACGAAGGTCTTACGGGTTTGGAACGACATGAGGGTGAGTCATTTTTTGGTGAACTATCTCTTTAAATGATCCTTACAACCCAATTTTTTAAAGACTCTTAAAAAAAAACATCTTGGGTGGGGTTGAAAACCTACGATTTAAATGGACGCCAAGCTAGATGACAGTTCAGTGTCAAACAATTCTTCAGTGCCCTGTATCATCATCAGCTCTGTCTGCGATCCATTACAGCTGAAAATGTACCATACTCTATAGGTCAAACTGCCCATGTAGATGGTGGAGACACCTTACACTAGATGAAAAAAAAAGCTTTTATTCTGAATTCAGAGATGTTGATTTTATCTTTACAGAGACTTCACACAGCATTGATATGGGCAGCTTTGAGGAGCCTACAGGGAACAATAAACCGGTCCCATACAAGCAGCCTGATTGAGGAGGGCTTGCCCTGCAAATGGAAAAAATTTTAACCTATCTCTCTTTGGAGAATAGAGGATATGAGAAGCAGGGAATGAAGTGCTGACAGCTACTCAAGTTTAAAAAAAAAAATCACAAACTTTCCGTAACCACTAATCTTGAACTCAAGTTTCTAAAACTCCTTTATATATCAGGCTAAAGTGACAGTTTTCATAAAAGTCAGTTTTTACAGAGATGTTTGGCAGAATGTGCACATAGCTCTTTTACATACAATTAACATGGCCAAAAATGACCATTATTAATAACAAAGTGATTAATTATTAACACTCCATACGAGCTACCAATATTTGTGAATTTTATTATTTGAATACTCTAAGTTGGCACTTCTAACTGGTTACAAAAAAAACAAGAATATTTACCATTATTAAAGGGATAGTTCACCCACGAAAACTCAGTCATTAATTACTCACCCTCATGTCGTTTCAAACCGGCAAGACCTTTGTTCAACACAAATTCGTGCTACCCATGAACACGCGGCGGAGACTGAATTGTTCCAATTATTTTTGTTTTCTTTGTGCACAAAAAGTATTCTTGTAGCTGCATAAAATGACGACTGAACCGCTGATGTTACATGGACTATTTTAACGATGTTATTACTACCTTTCTGGGCCTTGAACGTGCCTGTTGTGTTGCTGTCTATGCAGGGACAGAAAGCTCTCAGATTTCATCAAAAATATCTTAAATTGTGTTCCGAAAATGAACAAAGGTCTTAGGGGTTTGGATCAACATGAGGGTGAGTAATTAATGACAGAATTTTAATTTTTGGGTCAACTATCCCTAATTTACTTGTAAATAGTTACAAGAAACACAAGAATCAATAGTGTTTACCATTACTAATAACAAACCTGGCGCCTAATTATTAATACTCCATACTAATAATTAATATCTAATTTGTGCAATTTTAATATTTGCATATTCAAATGTGGCACATGTAACCAGTTACGAAAAACAAGAGATAGTGTTTACTATTACTACAAAACAAACCTACAGTGATTATTTACTAGTCATACTCCAAAATTAGTAATTAATATTTAATTTGTGCAGCTTTAATATTTGCAAATCGAGTGTGAAACATCCTGCTAAAAAACTCTGTTTATGTTTCATGGAACAGAGAAAATTATACAGGATTTAAAAAGACATTTACATTTTTGGATGAACTTTATGATCAGTAATTATACAGTGTAAATTTGATGCACATTTTTCCAAGTATGTCTCATGTTGCAGAAACGTGTTTTCATCCGCATCCTCCCGTGATGAATGTTGATGTTGTACCTGTTCTGGTGGTGTGTGTGATACCAGCACAAAGCCGCACACGCGGTTTCACAGTCAGCGCCGCTGAGAGCTCACAGAGCGGCTTAGCACTCCTTTAAGGACCAAAAATAAGCTCTTAATATACTGAACAAAAATCTGAAGCTCAGATAAAGGCACGGGGGAGAAAACGCACTTCGCCGAGAAGCAAATCGATGCACCAGAAGCATGTTTAAGCCCTGCAGATGTGCACAAACAGAGAACAAAGGCCAGGCTTCCTAAGGATCCTACAGACCTCACACGTCTGACTTTACTTTTCAGATTCTGCACACTTGTGCTTCGTACATAGAGAGACATTTCTTGCACACTTGTGCATCGTACATAGAGAGACATTTCTTGAAATCGGTGCACATTATAAATGTGTCCTCTGCACACAGTGCTGATAGGGCAAAAAGATGAGCCTAGATTGAGCGGTGTTGCTGTTGTCATGGTTACCGCTGGTGGAGTTTGGCCTTTTATCATTAGACGGGCTGCGCAGCGCAGAGAGTGACTGAAGGGCTCAGGCTTCCAGACGGTCTAAGGGTTTAATGCGGAGCACAAAATGAAATCTGTAGGAGTTAGCAACACTCTCTCTGCAGAGTTTGCTGCCTCATTAACCCTTCATGCATGCATCTACCATATATGCTAAGATACAAACAGATAGTATACTGGTTAAAGGAACAGTACACCCAAAATGAAAATGGTCAACCTCATGTCAGGCCAAAACTTTATGCTGTTATTACTGAAAAAAAATTTGTTTTAATAAATGACCATTTTTATTTTTTGGTGAACTATTCCTTTAAAGTGACAATTACAGAGGTGAATTGTAATTATATTATATTATATTATATTATTAGATCCAAATATAACTGCAGTAAAGGACTATGTATTGCATTTATATTATATATAGTAAAGTATTTTTAATTTATAATGTAACAAGAAAGTATATATACTGCTTTACATTGAAGAATTTATATTATATTGCTTTATTTTATATTACACTATATATAAAAATTACTGCTTTATGATGCATCTATATTTTAAATAATAAAGTATTTTAAAATTTAACATGAAAAATAGTGTGTATACTGATTTCAGTTGCAACGGTTGTATATATGATCAGAATCAGAATCAGAATGAGCTTTATTGCCAGGTATGTTTACACATACGAGGAATTTGTTTTCGTGACAGAAGCTTCCACAGTGTAACAGAATGACAGTGACAGAACAAAAAACACAGATAATAAAAATAAAAATAGAACAAGTAAATAAGGAATAAAAATATATAAATTGACAATTGTGTGTGCAGGTATATTACAATAGACAGTTTTTTTTACTTTTCAGATTCTGCACACTTGTGCTTCGTACATAGAGAGACATTTCTTGCACACTTGTGCATCGTACATAGAGAGACATTTCTTGAAATCGGTGCACATTATAAATGTGTCCTCTGCACACAGTGCTGATAGGGCAAAAAGATGAGCCTAGATTGAGCGGTGTTGCTGTTGTCATGGTTACCGCTGGTGGAGTTTGGCCTTTTATCATTAGACGGGCTGCGCAGCGCAGAGAGTGACTGAAGGGCTCAGGCTTCCAGACGGTCTAAGGGTTTAATGCGGAGCACAAAATTAAATCTGTAGGAGTTAGCAACACTCTCTCTGCAGAGTTTGCTGCCTCATTAACCCTTCATGCATGCATCTACCATATATGCTAAGATACAAACAGATAGTATACTGGTTAAAGGAACAGTACACCCAAAATGAAAATGGTCAACCTCATGTCAGGCCAAAACTTTATGCTGTTATTACTGAAAAAAAAAATTGTTTTAATAAATGACCATTTTTATTTTTTGGTGAACCATTCCTTTAAAGTGACAATTACAGAGGTGAATTGTAATTATATTATATTATATTATATTATTAGATCCAATTAAAGCGGTGCTCACGTGTGCTTGCGGAGTAATGTACACACTTACGAGAATGAACGAACAAAACTCCCGCGGCGAATAGAACGGCTTGCAATTAATGAAGAGCACTTCTAGATCTGAACAGCACATCTTCTTTAACACAGTTACATCTGTACACCACCTCTCTTTGATGTAAAATCATGTCCCGCCGCCGCGTGATTTCCCCGTTGATTCTGCGTTGCGGTCCACTCTGAACAGCTGAAAGCCTGGGAGACTCAACGCGCTGTCCGGAATGGCGTCTTTCAGCCAGGTTTCCGTGAAACACAGAGCAGCAGAATTTGAAAAATCCTTATTTGTCCGGGAGAGCAGAAGGAGTTTGTCTGTTTTGTTGGGTAGAGAGCGGAGGTTTGCCAGATGGATGCTCGGCAATGGCGCTGCCTGAGCTTCACGAGCGCGTCGGCTCGCTTCCCCCGTCTGCGCGTCCTGAAGCACTTGATCAGCGCCACAGCTCCCCCGACAACAATGTCCAGCAAAACATACGAATAGTCGAAAACCGGTGAAATATCGGGTGGTGTGTACTTCCGAATGTCCAGCAATTCGTCTCTGGTGAAACTGATTGCAGGGATATAACTAAAGACAGGACAAACTAACTAAAACATAAAAACAACTGCGGAGCACGCCACGGAGGCAGCCATCAGCGTCGGCGCCATCCGTAATGATATCTATATTATATTATAAAAAATGCTGCGATAAAGGACAATATACTGCTTTATATTGGTGCATTTGTATTATATTTTATGTAATATTTTTAATTTATAATGTGAAAAGGTAGTGTGTATACTAGCTTTACAATGCTATTTAACTTATATTATGTTGTTATATTATACACTATGCTTTATCAATTAGTTAATTTGTGTTATAATATTAGTTAATATTTTGTTTATAATAAAATACTATGAAATAATATTATATGCTTTTGACAGTTTTTTGAGCTATATATTACGTATCATATACAGATATCACGTGATACTATATGCCACTTATTATCTATATGTATACACAAACAGCCCCCAGGAATAAACTCAGATATTGACATATCTTCCTCTGAAGTGGCATTTGGTCTTCAATGGGAATGAAAATAACCTTGATGTCATCTAGAAAGAAGGAAAACCGGGATCCGAAATCCCAGAGGGATACAGAGAAAACTTTTTTGAAGGGTTTGTTCTTCTTTTGGACTGAGATCCTTGTCAAAGCTGGTTAAATCTACAGAACCTGATGGACATGTTGTTATGAAACAGTTGGTGTCTCGATCAGAAACATGCAGTGGATATATTCTACATATCGCTTAGAATCAGGCAGTGAGCTAAACATGATTCAGTGTTTATTTTTTGCATGTCTCACTTCATAGCAGATGCCAAGCACAGGCAACAGACAGTGCAAAAATAAACCGTATTCTTCAAAAATAATTAGGCATTGTGGCACTGAGCATGATGAGACAAATCCAAAATCCAATGAAAGCATGAAGCTAACAGCACTAAGCTAACAACATGTGACATTTTCCGAAAAACACAAAACCAGATATGTTTAAAAATACTGAGGATATATTTTGTAGTAGCATTTTTGTACAGTGTTGTCTATTTATCTACTTCTCTTCTTGCTCCTCGCCAGATGTTTTTGAAGCAGGTTTCAGCTCAGTATGAGTATGTTAGAAGAGTCCTGGCCTATCAGCAGCATGCACCTTGAGGGGCCGCCAACCTGAGGCTAAATACAATTACCACTTCCCTCAAGTGGCCCTTGAGGGGAATATGCACCAACTAAAGAGAAGGGGACCTCTAAACAGGGTTTCTGCAGACTCGAACAAGTTAAATTTAAGACTTTTTAAGACCTTTTTAATACCACCTTATATGAAATTTAAGACCTAAACCTGTAATGTTTATGTAATATTTAATGTGTATAAATTAAAAAGAAAACAAAATATCAATGCTGTAATAAATGGTATTTATTATTACGATATACAGTGAACTTTTCATGTCAGCAGACAATATTCCATACAAAATATCCCCACAAAAGCACTGCATCACCGAGATTTTTGGTGGAGTAAACTATTTATTCTGAAGCAATATTTTCATCAGTGTTCTATCAGCTTTTACATACTTAAATCTGCATATTTACCTTTACAAAGGCCTATTTTTAACCTTTTTAGATGTAGTGAATAAGAATAAGACATTTGGGCTGTTACCAAGCAAATGAAATCAGTATCAAATAAATTCATTTTTGTAATCCAGACATAAGCTCCATCTGAAGTGGCAATTTGATGCGTTTACACACCGTTTAATACCCGACATGAATGCATTTAACCTGCAGTTACAAATGCATAAACACAGGCAATATCGTGTCTAAAACGTAAGTCTCTTAATAAAACTAATAGTTTATTGAACTGTTGCAAAAAAAAACACATTTGTACATGGTAATTTTTGGAGAAAAAAAGGCAATCTTCCGTGTGAACTGGAGTATAAATATACACATTTTCTGCCCCCATGTCTTGAATTTGTGATCATTCTGAATGTATTTTAATAGATTGAATCATGCAGTGATCAGGCAGAGCGCACTCTAAATGCGCACGCACACTAGACTTCACGTAATGCATACATTCTGTAGGTGTTTTGAATGTTTGTTTGTTTTTTGCGTCGTGAGAATATTGAGTAAAATAGCTCACTTGTCATGGTGTTATTTAACTATATCATGTTATGAATAAACTAAAC
>NW_015505515.1:998461-1010636 GCF_001515645.1 Sinocyclocheilus grahami | reverse complement strand
GTCTAAAACGTAAGTCTCTTAATAAAACTAATAGTTTATTGAACTGTTGCAAAAAAAAAACACATTTGTACATGGTAATTTTTGGAGAAAAAAAGGCAATCTTCCGTGTGAACTGGAGTATAAATATACACATTTTCTGCCCCCATGTCTTGAATTTGTGATCATTCTGAATGTATTTTAATAGATTGAATCATGCAGTGATCAGGCAGAGCGCACTCTAAATGCGCACGGGCACTAGACTTCACGTAATGCATACATTCTGTAGGTGTTTTGAATGTTTGTTTGTTTTTTGCGTCGTGAGAATATTGAGTAAAATAGCTCACTTGTCATGGTGTTATTTAACTATATCATGTTATGAATAAACTAAACATTTTGAATTTTTACCTCAAGTGTGTTTCTTCTGAGTTTATGTGTGCGGTCACGCTCATTTGTTCTGAAGTCTCGAGACAAAAGAGACAAACGGAGTGAGCCTCAGCGCGAGCTTGTATTCTGTATTCTGATCATTTACTGCAGTTCTCTCTGATGACGCAGCAATTTACCGCGGGTCGGTCTGTCCAATAATTGTAAAGTCATTAGGTCCGTCACAGACTGAAGATATTTTAGCGGTAATGAGACCAAAAATATTTAAGACATTTTAAGACTTTTTAAGGCATTATATTAGGAAAACGTTATTTAAGACATTTTAAGACTTTTTAAGGACCCGCGGACGCCCTGTCTAAAGAAAGAGGTAAGTTTTTTAAATGGTATTTATCGATATGTAGCACATTTTCATAAAATGAATCTATGCCAATGGATCTATGCCAAGGGAATCTATGCTGAATTTCACATTACAGCGAACAATGACTGATGCTTTACTACAAAATAATTTCATAATTTTAATGGTAAAAGACTATCAAATTTATATAGTAAAAACCTGTTCTCTAACTTTATATGGTGAAAAAAACTGTAATACAATTAATGTGAGATTTCATGTAATTTAACATTAAAAATGCTCCCGGTTTTTGACCAGTAATTTCAGATTGTTTTTTGTTTCTTTACAGTATTCAAAAAGGCATCACAAGGCAACATTAAAGCAGCAGCAATTAGTATTTATAGCATATGTGTGAGAAGCAAAGAAATTTCACAGACAATCATCTCCTGATCCAGATCACCGAGTTAGTGAATCAGTGAACTCAGCAATTGAACAGAATCTCAGATTTGTGGACGAATCATTTTGTGAACCAGAACAGTTTATCCATTGAAAAGATTCAAATTAAAAGAACAAACTGTTCACAAGTCAGACACTGATGCGGTTTTTATACTTTTAAACTCTCAGATAAAAAAAAAAAAAAAGGTACAAAAGTTGTCACTGGGACGGTAACTTTTCAAAAGGTACACTTTTGTTTCTTATAGGTATTATTATGTACACTTATTATGTAATATGTAACTAATAATGTACTTTTACGGTAACATTAAGTACTTTTTAGGTACTTCCCCAGTGACAAGTTTTGTACATTTACTCCAAGACTGTATAATCCTTTTGATGCCTTTGTGCCCTTTTTTAACCTTTAAATCTAAAATGAAAGCTAACTGTAATTGCATAAAAAAAAAATATATATCGTGTATCCATAAATATAGAATGAATCATTTTGAAATGAATTAAATAATTCTTTAAATACATTTCTATTTATAATGACCTTTCTGTGTCCTATGCAGCTGCAATGCGATTAAGACGTGATAGGGGGCAAAACTAAGAATTTGCAGAATAATAAGGAAATCTTTACATAAAGAAACACAAATATTCTACTAGGAGGTTATTTGATTGAAACAGGATTGAAAAATCAACACTACGATCTACTGGCTTCACATTTTGCAATATCCCTGATCTCCTCACAACGCCCCAGCTGTCGCACTGGTAATTTATGTGCAACAAACCAAAAGAATAATCAGCCTTTTTGAAACTGGACAGAGGGAGGAGGAGAGATAATACCTTTGATGACGAATTTCATCAATAACCAATTAGCCTCATCCTGGAAAACCCATTTCATGCAACCTGTCGTTTTAACAAAATTTGAAAAAAAACAACCCCAGATTGGTTCCTTTATAACCGATGCGACTAGCAAATACGGCCCTGTTTGAACTGTTACTTTCCGTGGTTCCGAACCAACTGCCCTTGCATCCCACAATGCTCTGGGCCTCACTGTACCTGCGATAACAGGATAACTGGAATATGCCATGGATCTGCCGTGCAGGATTCTGTCGCCTGGCAACAGACTGGCCGAATCGATTTCGCCTGCTTTATTATTGTTTTTTTGACAATCGGCATTTCCTTTGGTTAATGCTAATGCTCATTTCTTTTTAATTCATTAGGAAAATAGCAGCTTTATGGATGCGCAGCTATCAGATATCCTGTTAATTAGGACGCTGTGACGTGCTGTCTGTTTCATAACGAGAGGAAATAAGGTGGCACTTTCCTCCAGTGGCATCAGTAGTTCCAGCGCCTGGCTCTGACAGGCAACAGGAACGCTTCTCTCGAAACACTGAGCCATTGGCAAGCCTCATCAGCCAGCCAATTGAGAGGAAATAATTCAACATGGCTGCTGCTTTTGGCAGATTATAACTGGATGATCATAAAACACTGTCTCCCTTCCACGCAGCTAAATATGGCTCAGCTATTTTAGAGTGAAAAATCTGATGGCAGAAAGTCAAAGAAATGCTGAAGCTTTAAAATATAACGTACTCCGCAGCCAGATAATATATGCAAACTCGACAGGTGAAGGGCAGAAGGAAATGGCAGTCTCTTTGAAGTAAAACATGGGACAGAGCTTACGCTGGTTCCAATCAAGCAGAAGAGACCATAATAAGCTGATCAAGCACTGTAAGGACGATTCACATCATCATCTTCACATAACAGGATGGTTCTGTCTGGGAAAAGAGATGTACTTGCATATCCACAAAACTGGGTCACAAGCACTATGCTCTCAAAAACCATTTGCACAAAATCTCCACTATATGCATTCGGTCTAAAGTTTTAACTAGGCCTGTAAATCAATTAGATTTATAACTTAATTATACGATCTATTGATTAACTAACTCCATAGTAACTAAATGCAATTAACTAACTGAACTACATGCATTCATTAATTGCAGCTTGCTCCAACTGTATCTTATTATATTACATTGTATTATATAATAATGTTAATAATAAAGATATTACTAATACCCACAATATAAAAAATATGTAGTATATAATAATGTTAATAATAAAGATATTACTAATACACACAATATTAAAAAAATAAACATCATAACAGAAATCTAATATATTAATTAGACCATTGTTTTAATAATTAATTGAAATTTAACATTAAATTGATAGCCCTAGAACAAATAATTGTCATTTTTGGTCTGAATTTGCAGTTAATGGTGTGAACAAAATGCAATGTAACTGACAGATATGTCTGCACATTTATAAAAGATCCTACACATCCTACATTTCTAAAAGTATTGCTCAAACATGGGTATAGGAAATACCCTGAATTTTGTGATTTTTGATTATTGGAATCAGAAAATTATGTGCGTCATCCCTCTGCTGTTTGCTCCCATTCCTGTTTTTGCACTACAGTTCAAATGTTAGCATAATATTTTTGTATGTTTTTGAAA
Organism: Sinocyclocheilus grahami; assembly: GCF_001515645.1. Classification (NCBI taxonomy): domain Eukaryota; kingdom Metazoa; phylum Chordata; class Actinopteri; order Cypriniformes; family Cyprinidae; genus Sinocyclocheilus; species Sinocyclocheilus grahami. Next base: position 1,006,994 of record NW_015505515.1, on the reverse strand, counting down.
GAAGTCACTTATGTTCACCAAGGCTGCATTTATTCGATCAAAATACTGTAAAAACAGTAAGAGTTGTAAAGAAAACATTACAATTTCAAATTACTGTTTTCCATTTTAATTTATTCCTGTGATGGCAAAGCTGAATTACTCCAGTCTTCAGTGTCACATGATCCTTCAGAAATCATTCTAATATGCTGATTTGCTGCTCAAGAAACATTTCTTATTATCAAAGTTGTGCCGCTTAATATTTTCCTGGAAACCGTGAATATTAAAGAGCACAGCATGTATTTGAAATAGAAACTATTTAAAAAAATGATAAATGCCTTTACTGTAACATTTGATCAATTTAATGCATCCTTACTGAATAAAAGTCATTCTGCCCCCAAACTGAAGTGTATAAGCACAATGGATAAGTATTGAATCCTGGACTTAATCTTTTAAAACATTTGAGACAGACACCAGTAGTAAACCAGATGACTGTTTTCTTTTCTCATCCCCAGACAACAGTGAAGGCAGCGCGTGGCATGAGTCAATCTTTATTCTGAGTCCCTGTTGCGAAAGCTGAAGGGTTGCTGCCACAAACGACATCTTAACCAGTCAAACAGAGGCACACTGTTGCTCACCACTCAGCCGACTGATTCATTCTCCTAGCAGGACGGCTTTCATCACCAGATGCGCAAACACTGAAAAAGGCCTTTAACCATTACTGTGTGTTCAGTGAACTGATAAGCTTATCTTCAGTGGGACTGCAATAACTGTATTGTCAGATGATACTGGCCACTAATAACTGCTCATATTGCTGCATTGCCACAATAAAGATTGAAAAGCAGAAATATAAAAGCTCTAATGTGCTGATAGCATCCGACACGATTGCTGCAAAAGACAATTAAAACAATATGAGTGAGAAAAGTCTTCCTTCCTGATGACACTACTAGTAATAGATTGATTGGTAGACAGATTGTGAAGGGTGAAGACTAGTTACAGAAATATCTACTCAAAGGTTTTGAATTCAGTTATTGTTTCACATTGTAAACCATTTCCAACCAGGGCTGCAAGAGAAAGAACGGGTCGCTGGAACCATATTAATTAATGGAGTTCGTTCATGGCGACTAAAAATGCCTTTTGATAAGTCTTTTGTTTGTAGCTGCGTGTTTTGGACAAAGGCTTAGATAAAAGCATATTTGATATGCAGACAAGTGTTTGAAAAGCGCTCTCGGTAGAAAGGAAATGAAAAAGGAGTGAATGGGATCTAGATGAGACCGACAATTATTTTGTTTATGTGAAAAACAATGATGAAATGAAACGCAGACAGAGAGATATATGTTCCGGGCAACTGAATTCATAGGATGGATAATATGATATATGTACATGCTTTTAAACTTGTAATAATGCACCAAACAGAATCTAAAAGAAGCGCATGTGTTATGTAGTCATGTGGTATCCACCTACCTCCACAATTGTGATCTTGGCTGCCTTGCACATGGGCTGGTTGAAGTTTCGTGCTGTTTTCCTGATATAAAAAAAAAGTACATGCTCAGTATTAAAGTCTGTAAAACCAACTTCAAACATCCAGAGCTGAGGTGAAATGTTATGTATGAAAGACTGGAATGTTCTCTCCTCTATTTACAAGGCACTGATGCTGAAATATAGTGAAATAGGCCAGAATGACAAGCTATAAAAATCTGTTTGACTATTGTCCAAAACAACTATTATCAAGTCATCATCCATAGTGGTGCCCTCATGCTAAAAAACTTTAACCAAAGCAGAACAAGCGAACATTCATTTTTAATGGAAAAGCAAACAGTGCACCCTTGTGGTAAAACAAAATGCTTTACAAAATTATGTAACATTGGAAATGTTAATGTTTTCAAATGCAATATAACACGATTTTATCACACATAGCAACTTTTATAACACTAATTCTATCATTTTAACAACATGTCTTTAGTTATATATTTTTTTATTTTAACATTTTATAATATTTGTTGCATTTTATACACGCACTGCCATTCAAAGGTTTGGGGTCAGTAAGATTTTTTTTAAAGAAATCAATACTTACTTTTTAAGAAATTAATACTTTTTAAAAAATACAGAATCTTGCAAAAATTTATTCAACTGATCAAATGTGACAGTAAACGCTTTAACACTGTTAAAAAATTCCAAATAACTGCTGTTCATTTGAACTTTCTACTCATTAATGAAGAATCATGGAAAATGCTGAAATTATGATTTCCACCAAAATATTAAGCAGCTTTAACTCTTTTTAACACTGATAATAGTAAGAAATGTTTCTTGAGCACTAAATCAGCACATTATCAGAATCATTTCTGAAGGAACATGACACTGAAGACTCGAGTAATGGCTGCTGAAAATTAAGCTTTGCCATAGGAATAAATTACATCTTAAAATATATTAAAATAGAAAAGTTATTTTGCATTGTAACAGGATTCCAAAATATTACTGATTTACTTATTATTGATCAAACAAATGCAGCTCTGTTAAGCAGACGTCCTCTGAATAGTACTGCATTTAAAAAGAACATTTAAAAAAATGTCACTATTGTATATTTTCTTATGTATTTTAGTACTATTTTTAGAACAATATTCTCTGTGGGTTGTATAATGAATAAAATGACTGGGTTTGAAATTACAGTCACTTTAATAGTTTGCCTTGTCTACTGTGTTTAAAGTTTAATCTAAAATAAGGTACTGTTTATGTCTCCTTTTTACAAAAGTGTCTAATGTGGCCTTCCCTTCAGTGAAACAGTCTGTGGGATTGTGCTAAACAGAAAGGTGAGAGAAAATTACTATTTTCATGTTTGGGCAAAACACCTACCACACCAGTGAACATGTGACACTGTACAGTTAAAGGGATAGTTCAAAAATGAAATAAATTGATGTTTATCTGCTTACCCCCAGGGCATCCAAGATGTAGGTGACTTTGTTTCTTCAGTAGAACACAAACGAAGATTTTTAACTCAAACCGTTGCAGTCTGTCAGTCATATAATGTCATATAATGCATGTCACACCTCTGTTCATCAATTTGCACTGGCTACCAGCAGCTGCTCGCATTAAATTCAAGGCATTAATGTTTGCCTACAAAACCACCACTGGTTCTGCACCCCTTTACCTAAATTCATTACTTCAGACTTATGTGCCCTCTAGAAGCTTGCGTTCTGCAAGTGAACGATGCATTATTGTGCCATCTCAAAGAGACACAAAATCACTTTCACAGACTTTTTCATTAACTGTTCCCTCCTGGTGGAATGACCTGCCCAACTCAATCCCAGCAGCTGAGTCCTTAGCCAGTTAGGCACCAGCTGTTGAGAACACGCTCAGTACAGTTCGGACATTGCGGTGAAAATCAGAGGTAAAAAACGATATAAATACTGTTCAGTTTCTTGCACAGACCGATCGTTTCGTGTCTTTACACATCAATGTATCGTCACGAGCCACAGGGTTTAATTTGGTTTTGTTTGTGTATGTTTTTTTTTACTCTCAAAGCCGTGATTCCCATTCACTTCCATTATAAGACTGACAGACTGCAATGGTTTGAGTTAAAAACCTTCGTTTGTGTTCTACTGAAGAAACAAAGTCACCTACATCTTGGATGCCCTGAGGGTAAGCAGATAAACATCAAATTTTCATTTTTGGGTGAACTATCCTTTTAAGGAAAACAACGTCTAGTCTATTTGAAGTAGGGCTGAACAACCTCAGAAAAAAATAGACACTTGTACCTGAAGATGACATTCCCAGCTTTGTCCGCTTTCCAGGCTTTGACCAGCGCAAAGTCGCCCGTGATGGATTTTTCCATGATATAGTGTCGGCCATTAAATTCACGCACCTAAAACACAACAATCTTATATCTATTTTTACTGATCACACTTCATCTGCAGAGACATCAGCTGTATTATTGTATTACTCAGTAAGACTGGAAGATAAAAGCAGCAGCTCTGACCTCTCTGGGTTCACTTGCGATGGCAATGGTGCCGTCCTTCTTGTATTTGATAGGCGAGCCTCCCTCTTGGATGAGTGTGCCATAGCCTGTGGCAGTGAAGAAGGCAGGCACGCCTGCGCCTCCGGCCCTGATCCGCTCTGCTAGCGTGCCCTGCCATCAACACAGCACAATGAGTAAACAAAATCCACCTGATTGGATGTTTTTGGAAGAATGGTACTATAAAATCTTTAGCATTCATATACTTGGCCATTGAGAACCAAGGGAAACCGTTTATTCTGAAGGTTTGGGTAAAGGATGGTCTCACCTGTGGGGTTAATTCCACCTCCAGCTCACCACTGAGATACTGCCTCTCAAACTCCACATTCTCACCCACATATGACGAGATCATACGCTTGATCTGTTTGGTCCGAAGGAGCAGGCCCAGGCCAAAGTCATCCACTCTGTGTAAACCATAAAGAAAATCAAAAAATACACCTTAATATGTCCTTATGCAATATATTTCAAACCAATACATAACTAATTTCTGTTTTCACCTTCTAGTATTTGCCTTAAGAGCACAACATGACTGTAAAAATTATCATTCTCCATTGATGACTATTCAAAAGTAACCATGTCAAATACATAATCCGAAATGGACTATATATTTTTCCTTGTCTGCTACCTTTGACATCATAGATCTAGTTAAGAGAATGTGTGCGGTCGCAACATCACAATGTCATTGTCTTAAATGTTTTAGGTCTCTTATGCTCACAGAGGCTACATTTATGTGCTCAAAAACTCAGTGAAAACAGTAACATTGTGAAATATGTATTATAATTTAAAATATCTGTTTTCTATTGTAATATATTTCAAAATGTAATTTATTCCTTCCTATGATGCAAAGCTGAATTTTCAACAGAATCATTACTCCAGTCTTCAGTGTCACATGATCTTTCAGAAATCATTCTAATATGCTGAGTCTGTGCTCAATTACGTTTCATATTATTGTCAATGTTGACAGTTGTGCTGCTTAATTTTTTTGTGTGGAAACAATGCACTTTTTCAGGATTCTTTGGCAAACAGAGTTTATTATTTATTTGTAACATTTTAATGTCTTTACTGTAATGTTTTTGTTAAATTCAGTGCATCCTTGCTGAATAAAAGATTAAATTAAATTAAACTTTTGAAAATCTATGGTTGAAATCTCTCAGTTGAAATAGTTAGGCACAGTGCCCTGAGATACTGTCTTAACTGCAAACCCATAAATACACATTTCTAGAAAAACAACGTCCAATTTAGGCTGAACTACTGTTGGAAAAATAGCACTTATTGCCTAAACAGGTCTAAATCCAGTGTCCAATGGGCATTCTGTAACAAACAGGTCATTAAAATTCAAAACACGCAGAGAATACGGAGACAAAGGCCGCACAACTCATTTTTACAGCAAGAAACATGAAACATTTTACAGATCTGTCGGACCTCCTCAGTTTGGTGTGTGCGGTGGCTTGGCACAGTTACAGAAGCAGTGACTCAAAACTGATTTTGTCACTCATTAACTAATGGCGTGAATTACTGAGACTTGAAACGCACTGAGGTATAAAAATGTTGGCAATCCTTTTTTAAAGGTAGTCAGTGCAGTAGAGCAGATCTGGACATTTTTACCCTGTTAATACCAAAGGTGTTCTGGTGAAACATGAGGGGGAAATGTTTGATGAAAGTTAATACAGACGTTTTATAAGTGCATGCATATTTTATTTTTAGGTTCATTCAATCAACGGGGAGCACAGACTCTTCATGTCACGACTCATTCACTGGACCGAGAAAGGTTGCAATTAGACGCATACTGTGTCATGCCATGTTCTCATTAACTCTCTTCTAATGTGTCTTCTTCACTTTTTCTCCTGCCAGAGAAATGACAAAGGCTTTTTAGTGCTTAAACTAGTTTTAAGAGAAAGGAAAAAAGAAGCCGCTATCTAGGTCATATGTGCGTAGAATCTACTGAGGTAATTTCTGTATTTTATAAAAAGCACAATAACTTACCTAGTGCAAGTTAATATTGAGCCACTTACATTTTAGACAATATTGCCAAAAGTTACTTATTCTTGCTCTGCCAGTGGAAAAAGTTCAAAATGACGTTAAAGCAAAATCAGGATAGTGCATCTCAGTGGTGTTGTTTTATTCTTGAATAAATCTGTTATTTTGAGCAACTGTTTAAATTAATGATTCACTCAAAAAGACAGGCTGTGCATAAAATCACCCCCTATACCCACATATAGTGCATTATTTGAGGGGACAGCCGTTTGTTGTGTTGTCCGAAACCAATGTTTGACATTATCGAGTCATTCGGTCCCATAATGTACCACATTAATAACTGATGTACACTCAACAACTAGCTGCTAGTGCTAATTCACATTCACTGAGGGTAGCGCCCTGTATTCCCAGAACTCGCCTGCAGATGGCGCACTCAGCGTCCAAATTTGCTCACTTGTTTTCATTCACTGCTTTTTCCTGAATGAATCTGTGTTTTTAAATAAATCATTTGAATGAATCAAATGAAAATAGTCACTTTAACATGCCAAAAAAGTTACTGAAACATCCACTCCACCATTATACCGACTTACAGTCAAACACTGAAAAGTCCCAGTGCTGTAGGATCTTAAAATCAGCACTCTTGGAATACTTCTCAGTCAATTAAATTCAAGACGCGGAACTAACTGTTGTATAATTATCCCTTTAACACTGCTACAAAGTTGAGGCAGCTCTTTCAACTTAGAATAACACCAGTCTGTAACCAGATAATACACAGTGGCCAATATAACTACTTCCAAAGAAGTCAGCACTCCATTTCTAAGTAATGAGCAACACGTTAAAAGTATCAGCAGGGGTTGTTGATGGAAAGAAGTTGCATAGGAAATGGCGTCCTTCTGTGCGAGCTACGCACGCTAATGCCAAGCACTGCTGTGACGCTGGTTTCACATTACAGTCTCACTGAGAAGTCTCTCTGTGGTAGACCGAAAGATTTTCACCACAGAGATTCAGAACTCGCAGAACAAGGTCTACGACAACAAACAATGCAGTCAAGAACAGCAGGACTCAAACAGTCAGACGGGAAGGAAATAAACTTCAAGAAGGGAATCAGTCGAGAACTTTCTATTTAAAACGGGTCAAAACTTCCCTTGAGGGAACTCTGGAAAAAAGCCAGATGTATTGAACTAAAAGGGTGCTTTTATGATTTTGGGAAGTTTATATTTTGTTATAAAGGAGCTGAAAATAATAAATGGTGTAGGAAAAAGTTTTTTTGTGTGTATTCATCATATACAGTGGGTACGGAAAGTATTCAGACCCCCTTACATTTTTCACTCTTTGTTATATTGCAGCCATTTGCTAAAATCATTTAAGTTAATTTTTTTTCCTCATTAATGTACACACAGCACCCCATATTGACAGAAAAACACAGAATTGTTGACATTTTTGCAAATTTATTATTTAAGCCTGACTAGGATGATTAGAATGGACTTTATCGCTTTCTTCAACCATCTTCAGCACTAACCCACACTGTCCTCACTCTCTAGTCACGATAGAAATTTAAAAAAAAAGACCCAAAATAACATACCTGGCCCATTTTCAGAAATTACGCAATAATATATTCATAGACAACCAACCTGGGAAAATGCCAGAACAGAGAGGCCTATACATAGTGTCAAGTCACATGTTCACAGCAGGTGCAACATAGCAGCAATAAACCAAACACCAATATCCAATAAGATAGTAAATAGACTGTATAACTAGCCATTAAAAAAAAACATTTACTCCTTCTAAGAAGGAATTTTGATCATTCATTTCCCTGTGTTCACTGTTCTGTATTTACCAGTATGCCTAGGCCTACTTGACAGATTAGACTTGTTTATCCTGTCTGAGAAAAAGGTGGTGTGATGCTTCATACTGGTAATCTCTTTCTATTTGTGGTTAGTTGTGCACACATTATCAACGTCGTTTAAGGGAGAAATTCTTGTAGCGACATCTAGAAAACAACTAAGGTTATGGACAGTGTTACGTAATCAGATTACTTTTTTCAAGTAACTAGTAAAGTAACGCATTACTTTTTAATTTACAAGAGAATATCTGAGTTACTTTTTCAAATAAGTAACGCAAGTTACTTTTTTTTCCAATTTATTAACTGACAGCTCTCCTGTCCCCATGTTGAGAGAAATCAGAAGATGTTACTGTAGTTCTAAAATAAATATAAATATGGATTAATTCATCTCACTCACAAAAAAAAAACACGGATTCAGTATTCCTCAAAATGAATAAAAATAATGCAACTCCGAATATGATGCAAACCTGCAATAATTAAATTTTAAACAACACAAATATCCTTTATGTATTTAATCCCATTCTATTTGCTTCTGACCTTCGATGATCCAGTTCAACTATACTAATAAGCCAAAATTACTCTAGACAAACACTTGTGTCTTTTTTTTATTGCTGAAGTGTGTTGAAATGACTTCTGCATTCTACTGTACGGACGTAAATGTACTTTCCCTTCAGCCTGAGGCTTATTCATTTCACTTTTGGTGTGAAAGGCTTTTATATTTGCCAAAAATA
>NW_015505515.1:986026-996939 GCF_001515645.1 Sinocyclocheilus grahami | reverse complement strand
CACTACTACGAATTTACATCCCCTTCAGAAGTCTGAGATCCGCTAGTGAGCGACGCCTCGTGGTACCATCACAGAGAGGCTCAAAATCACTTTCCAGAACATTCTCATTCACCACTCCTGGCTGGTGGAATGATCTTCCCACCCCTATCCGGAATGCTGAATCCCTGACAATTTTCAAGCGACAGCTGAAAACTCATCTCTTTCGAAACTACTTGACGTCATCATAAAAATTATTATTATTTTTTTTAAATCTCTCTCTTTATTTATTCCTTCTCTTTCTAGCTTGTACTTATTTGAACAATGTCTAAGAACTTGGTATTACAACCACTTCTTGTGTCTGTTTGCCTCTTTAAGAAGAATTGCTTTATGTATCCCCCAATTGTAAGTCGCTTTGGATAAAAGCGTCTGCTAAATGACTAAATGTAAATGTAAGTAACGTAATTAGTTACTTTTTTATGGAGTAACGCAATATTGTAATGCATTACTTTTAAAAGTAACTTTCCCCAACACTGGTTATGGTGTTGTACTCAATGACCTCAGATGTTTATCTTATTGTTTCGGTTATTTTGCCTTTTCTCAAAAGGCTCCAAATGGATTTTAAATCTGAAATCACAGAAGCATCATTTACTGTTGGTTCTTGACGTTATGGCTTGGTTTTAATACTTCAATATTAGCTGTTTCTGTTGTTTGCATGTGTCAGGAAGTACAGGAGGTCAGTGTTAATCCTACTAGTGGAGTAACAAAGTTGGTCGAATTCAGTGCAATCACAGTTTTTGGCAAGGTTTAAGTTGTTGTTTACATATAAAAAAGGCTTACCCTGCGTTATTGCTGACTGCAGTCAGGCTCTTAACTCCTGTCTTCAGCAAACTGTTGATGAGATTTTCTGGAATACCACACAGGCCAAAACCTGTGAATGAGAGTAAAGGATATTAAAGAATTTAAAAAATGGTTGTCGTCAGCTATTTATCAAGGCTGTTGTAATATAATATAATATAATATACAATAATGATGATAATAATAATAATAATAATAATAGTCATTCAAAAATTCTGTGATTTTTTTTAAATAATTAAATACTTTAATTTAGCAAGGACACCTTAAATTAATTAAAAGTGACAAAGTTATTACAATGCAAATAAATACAATTCAAATATAAGCTGAAGAATACTGCTTTAGTAATAAGAATAATAAAGAGAAGAAATGTTTCTTGAACACCAAATCAGCATTACAGAATGATATCTGATGGATCATGTGACACTGAAGACTGTACTCTAAAAAATGCTGGGTTAAATTTAACCCAGTGCTGGGTAAAATAGGGACAAACCCAGCAATTGGGTTGTTTTGGCCCAGCGGTTGGGTTAAATGTTTAACCCAACCTTCTGGGTAGTAACCCAACTGCTGTGTCAAAACAACCCAATTGCTTGGTTTGTCCCTATTTTACCCAGCACTGGGTTGAATTTAACCCAGCATTTTTTAGAGTGTGGAGTAATGGACTACCTGCTGAATTATTTTTGATAGAATAAACACATAATAATAAACTCTTGCATAAGAGACTTCTTACATTACTTCAAAACATTTAACAAAATATTACTGACCCCAACACTAGGATATTAAAGAATTTAAAAAATGGTTGTCGTCAGCTATTTATCAAGGCTGTTGTAATATAATATAATATAATATACAATAATGATGATAATAATAATAATAATAATAATAATAATAATAGTCATTCAAAAATTCTGTGATTTTTTTAAATAATTAAATACTTTAATTTAGCAAGGACACCTTAAATTAATTAAAAGTGACAAAGTTATTACAATGCAAATAAATACAATTCAAATATAAGCTGAAGAATACTGCTTTAGTAATAAGAATAATAAAGAGAAGAAATGTTTCTTGAACACCAAATCAGCATTACAGAATGATATCTGATGGATCATGTGACACTGAAGACTGCACTCTAAAAAATGCTGGGTTAAATTTAACCCAGCGCTTTTTAGAGTGTGGAGAAACCCAGCAATTGGGTTGTTTTGGCCCAGCGGTTGGGTTAAATGTTTAACCCAACCTTCTGGGTAGTAACCCAACTGCTGTGTCAAAACAACCCAATTGCTTGGTTTGTCCCTATTTTACCCAGCACTGGGTTGAATTTAACCCAGCATTTTTTAGAGTGTGGAGTAATGGACTACCTGCTGAATTATTTTTGATAGAATAAACACATAATAATAAACTCTTGCATAAGAGACTTCTTACATTACTTCAAAACATTTAACAAAATATTACTGACCCCAACACTTGTGAATTGTAGTCTAAGTAATAAGCAGACAGTTACTGATAAAGGATGAGGTAATGATACATCATAACCCTTACCTCCCACAAGAATAGTTGCTCCATTAGGAATATCTTTGACGGCGTCTAGGGGGTCTGAATAAAATTGTCCGGACCGTTGACAAACCCAGCAATTGGGTTGTTTTGGCCCAGCGGTTGGGTTAAATGTTTAACCCAACCTTCTGGGTAGTAACCCAACTGCTGTGTCAAAACAACCCAATTGCTTGGTTTGTCCCTATTTTACCCAGCACTGGGTTGAATTTAACCCAGCATTTTTTAGAGTGTGGAGTAATGGACTACCTGCTGAATTATTTTTGATAGAATAAACACATAATAATAAACTCTTGCATAAGAGACTTCTTACATTACTTCAAAACATTTAACAAAATATTACTGACCCCAACACTTGTGAATTGTAGTCTAAGTAATAAGCAGACAGTTACTGATAAAGGATGAGGTAATGATACATCATAACCCTTACCTCCCACAAGAATAGTTGCTCCATTAGGAATATCTTTGACGGCGTCTAGGGGGTCTGAATAAAATTGTCCGGACCGTTGACTTGAAGTGGAAAAGTAACAGCCACACGTCTGCTAACAACAGACATTTAGCAGGGTGAATGAAGTAGGCTGAACATATTAAAAACAAACACTAAAGGCAACAACTTTAAAGCAGTAATGAAAGAGATTTACACACTTGAATTCACAGTCAATGAATATGTACAACACTAGAAATCCTTTAAGCTTCCTGACAATCTTCTACCTAATTTTCCATTGAAAAAAATCAAGTGTTTACGCAATTCCATACAAGTAGCGATTTGAGGAATACAGCCTAGTGGAATACATATACTACATAGATCAATGGTTGACTTTACCATTCACGAGTGCTGCGCCTCTCATGAGGCAGTGGAATCTTAAATCATGCATAGAAAAGTGAATTGAAATAAACGTCATAAGATCCATTTCCTGGGTCAGCTACAACAGTTTGACCACTTTCCCATGCTGACATGCACGTGCTAAACAAACCCCGGGAGTCCAGCCAAGACGTCCATTTCATTTATATCTTTATTTGTTGACACAACAGTGCGTGTTTGACCTCACAAAAGCTCCACCAAAGGACGAGGAGAGGAAACAGCTGAACACTTATCACTCAATAAATAATTCAACTGCTTCTGTTTTGTATATATGTCAGCCTTAAGAAGTATTACCAAATAATAACATACAAAAATACTGAGTTATAGTAGTTTTCCAAAGACCATAATAGCTCACTCAACAAAGAAACCATGTATGATCATCACCACTGTTATTCCTTGAAACAGTCATTCAAAGGTTTCTGCTCTGACTGCATACAGAACAACCTGATGATCCTCACAGCCACATGACACTAGCATGGGACTGTGTCATAACTATAGGACTTCAAAACCTAGGCTTAGCGGTCAGCGAGAATTCCTCTCCTTGTTCTGAGAAGAGCTAGTTATTATAGCAGTCTAGTTCACATGTTGTGAGATATAATAAGCCAAAACTGGAGGGTGGAACAAAAGGGGAGGCGTGTGAGTAGGAGAGAGCAGAGTTAGGTTACTGTTAACCAAGAAATAGTGTTGGCAATGCTGTCAAGTTGGTTGTCCTAATTTTAAAAACTAGCATTTTTATGGAAGTTATTGATCAAATCTGTGGTAGTTTATAGTTTATGACAGAATTGCTTAGTGACCATTTGTTTCCAGGTCAACAATAAAACAAATACATGAAAACAAACATGAACGATTTGGTTGTGACTCTGAAAATCAAGGTCAAAAGTATGCAGATGCTCTTTAAATGGTTTGCTGAGAAAACACAATGCAGCACAAAATGGCTAGTTTTACTAGTCTCTGAGATTAGCAATTACACAAGCTTTCACTTCAGGTGAATATATAACCGTTGCAAAACATCATTCTTTTAAACTAATGCACACACATCATGTATATATATGATTACTCATAGCCTTCTAATACGATCTGCACCTCCATCTTCGCCATGCATTGGAAAGTGGGTCAAAAACAGAAGCACCGACACGTTCAACATCATGCAAAATTTCGGATGCACTGTCTTCTGTTTGTAAACACTGACCTTGCCAACGGAGAATCGCGAGATGTTCGTCTTGATCGTCGCTGTCACGTTCCTGATGATCACACTCTCCACTCTAGATAGCGCTTTAAGAGTCGCCATGTCTGCAAATTACAGGCCTAATTTTGTGTGTAGTGAATGATGGTTGACAGTATGCCCTCGTTGATCTCAGACAGGCGGGGATGAAGTAAGCGAAGGAGTGTCGGGGGCTCGATTGGCTTATTTGCATTTAACCCTCTCACCACCATCTAGCGACTTCCGACTCATTCTTCTGAATTCATTCTCATGAATCGGATGGTTGTTCACCTTACCAGTCTGAACGATTCGTTCACGAATCCTACTGAATCTTTCAGAGGGGTTCCAGATTGAACAACGCAGCATAGTACATGTCCGAGACGTCTCAGTGATCCATATTATATTATATTATAATTTATTATTATATTATATTATATTATATTATAGAAATCACTAGATGGTAGTGAGAGGGTTAAATGTAAATAAGCAATTCATGCGCCCCCGTTTGTTGAAGCCTTGATCCAGCTCATAAAAACATTTAGAACCTAAAAATTTTTATTTATATTATAGAAATCACTAGATGGTAGTGAGAGGGTTAAATGTAAATGAGCAATTCATGCGCCCCCGTTTGTTGAAGCCTTGATCCAGCTCATAAAAACATTTAGAACCTAAAAATTTTTATTATTATTATTTACACTAATATTAAAATGTATGTACATTGCTTGGCTATTTTTTTTTTTATTATTATATTTAATATGTGTAATATGTGCTCACTATCATATAAAGTGATCCTACTTTTTTTAAGTTTTTTTGTATTCAAACAAATATAGTTTTAATATATCAGAATAACAACAGCTATAAATAAACAAATAAAATGCTAATACAAATAATAACAGCATGCACATTTCATAAAGACGTAAATTACATAAAAAGGGACAGAAGAAAATAAAATAGGCACAAGCCCATATGACACCACGTGATGGCATAATTACGTCATAACATAAAATAACTGATGAATCTTTCTTTGAAATGATTCTTTAAAAAGAACTGTTTGAAAGAATCGATTCGCGGAAAATGAATCGGACTCCCATTCATCACTTCTGCCAATATTTAAACCCACTGTAATCAAACACCAGGTATTATGGGGATAATTTGGATAAGAGTGGAAAAAGTAAGCTCTTGCATTGATATACGTGCCAAGCGTGAAGTTTATGAATGAAACGAAAGAACAAAACATCCATGTAATCCTCTGCACGTGAGTAATCGCGCGCTCGTCACGTGACGGGACTGTCGCTTTGCAGTCATGGCCGACGACTACAGACGAAGCGTCGAGCTGGAGAGGAGGATTTTTGAGTTAGATAACAAGTGTGCCACTCTTCGGACGGAGAAACCAGGTAACCGGGAATCACGTCGTCAGTTGCGCAAAACCAGACTCTCTTTTATTATAGATCACGCATGTTCATTGGCTGAATCAGCCCGGTGTTGTCATCGTTGGCTAGTTAGCTTAGCCGCTCTGCGTTAGCATTCCTGCGAATCACAACAAACATTTTCCTGCCCAGCTATCACTTCGTTTATACGACAAACCTTTGACTAGCTCTTTTATACGAACACCATAGTACTTATACTAAACCCCAAGCTAATGTAAACGGTAAAGCACGTTTATTACGTTCTGTAATTTGTCAATTTTTTTGGCTAGCTAGTTAGATACAGTTTGCGTAAACTGAGTGAAGTCGCATGTGGTCATGCAGTGATACAGAACGACGCGCAAATAATATAAAACATAACATATGTAGTTATAGTTATTCTGCAATGTGACATTACGATCTCACTTTAAATAATATGAGCGATAAATAGGCATTTAACGTACTGTCAAACTCTTTAAGCAGAATTATTCAATAAGTATTTTGCCTACTTCAGCCAGACAAAAGGTCGCGTTTAATATAAAGGTTACAGATTTACATGCATTAAAATTGATAAATAAGAACGATATATAACCACCGCTGTTTTTTTTTAGACCACCAACTATAAAATCTCATGTTGTATGTCCTCTATTAGATGTTAAGTATTAACATATTGGGCTTTTTCCCCCCCCTTCCTAGATGATGACTACTTACAGAATGCATCTTCCATACTAGACAAGTTGAAAAGCTATTATAGACATGGAGGAGAGAGCAGCAGCCTCCCTAAACTGCTGCAGGATTATACACAGGTACTTCATACAACACGGGTCTCACCCTGCAACATTCCCTTAAGCATAGTGTAACTATATATTAACATGTTTGATATGTGAATAAAACAGTTAATATGAAAATATTGTTAAATTAGTAATCGAATATCATCTTTTAGCCTTTAGATTAGCCTTCATGTTAATTCAAGAAAAAAACTCAGTAGTAGTTTTTTTTTTATTTTACAGGGTCCCATACATCCTTAAAAGTGTCTTAAAGGGTTAGTTCACCCAAAAATTCTGTCATTAATTACTCACCCTCATGTCGTTTCAAACCCGTAAGACCTTCGTTCATCTTCGCAACACAAATTAAGATATTTTTGATGGAATCTGAGAGCTGTCTGACCCTCCATATCAAGGAGATCTGTAAAATAATCCATGTGACATCAGGAGTTCAACTGCAATTATACTAAGCTACGAGAATACTTTGTGCGCAAAAGGGAAAAAAACGACTTTATTCAATGATTCGTCTCCTCTGCATCACCCTGGTGCCATTTTGGAGAATATCCGCTGGACATAAACAGCTGTTCTGTGTCAGCTGCGTCACACGGATATGCTGTTTCCATTCAGATCCAATCACAACAACGTCTGAAACAGATCCGGCATGACGCATATACTAGCTGTATATGATATACTACAGGGTGATGCGGAGGAGACGAATTGTTGAATAAAGTCGTTTTTTTGTTGTTGTTTTTTGCGCACAAAAAGTATTCTTTTAGCTTCGTATACTTGCGGTTGAAACACTGATGTCACATGGATTATTTTACAGATCTCCTTGCTACGTTTCTGGACTTGGGAACATTTTAGTTGCGTTGCTGTCTATGCAGGGTCAGAGAGCTCTCAGATTCCATCAAAAATACTTAATTTGTGTTTCCGAAGATGAACGAAGGTCTTACGGGTTTGAAACGACATGAGGGTTAGTAATTAATGACAGAATTTTCATTTTTGGGTGAACTAACCCTTTAATGTCTTGAATTCAGTTTCATCAAAGGACTGAAGTCTTAAATATAATTTTAGGAGGTCTTAAATTTGAGGCAGAAAAACCAATATGGCCTACTGCAATTAATAAACTTTGAAAAAACTTTGAATTAAATGAATGATAGCACTGCACATTAAAAGCCAAAATATTGCACTGTTGCACATTCTACTGGCTCACAGTTTCAGAGCTGTGCAAAATGAACACTACACATTTATGCCAAGTGATTGCTCATTATTATTGATTTGTAATGTATGTTACAACAGTAACAGTATGTTACATACGTTAAAGAAATAGTTCACACAGAAAAATGAAATTGTTTTTATTTGAATTGAATGAAAGGAGAAAGGAACTGAGACATTTTATTTTTAAAAATAGGTTTTGCAAATTATTTGAGAAATTATAACGATAGCTGCTCACATCTCAGCATGTCTAACAGACAATTCTTGTTGGATGACGGATCATCACCTTCAACTCAACCTGGCTAAAACAGAACTGCTTGTGGTTTCACCAAACCCATCACTTTATCAAAATTTCACCATCCAGTTAGGCTCATCAACCATAACTCCTTCAAAAACAGCCAGAAACCTTGGAGTTATGATTGATGATCAGCTGAATTTCTTAGACCACATTGCTAAAACTGCCCAGTCCTGCGGATTTGCTTTGTTCAACATCAAGAAGATCAGGCCCTTTCTTTCAGAACATGCAACACAACTCCTTGTTCAAGCTCTTGTTCTGTCCAGGTTGGACTATTGCAATGCTCTTAGCCAAGCGCTAAATACCCTCAACGTGTTTTTGCACCGTTGAGCAATGTAACCAATCACAGACATATCTGTTGATTTCTTGAACGCAATGGCCAATCAGAAACGTTTTGTCAGAATTCACTCACCGCTGAAAGTGCCGCAGTTTTTAAGTGCAGTTTTGCACGCTCGTTGCTCGTGAATCATCTCATGACTAAGTGCAGGCTAGGGCTGCACGATATTGGAAAAAATTCACATTGCGATATGAAAAAAAAAAAAAATACTGTTACACATCTGTTTTCTTTCTCAATTGTTTCCCTTCACCTAAGTCATAAGCAACTGCGTTTACAAGGATACTTGCAGAACACAGTATTTCAGGCACAAATAGACGCAGAAATGCACAGAATTCAGTGTTCACCTGCATCTGCATGGCTCTCACCGTGTCTACACCAGACGCGAGCGGCGCGACACGACAAAATACAATGAACTCATTATCAGTGATGCTGTCTACACTGGATGCGTTGCGGCACGACAAATCCCCGCCAGTATACTGATGCTGCATTCTCTATGACGTACTGACACAAAGTTCAAATGATATGCAACGGTCGCTTTGTCACGTCCAGTGTAGACAGACTTTGGGGCCGTTCACATGCCACGCCTAAAAACGCGTGGGAAAACGCCAGTCGCACCGCTTTCTCCTTCTTTCCAAAGCACTCGGGAGCTTGCGCTTTCGTGTCGTCTGCCAATGCTAAGTAACCATGACCTGCGCTCTCCACGACGATGCGGCTGTTTCAACTGGATAAATGGATTTCCAGCACTGAAAATATTGTGCAGTACCTCTGCTACTAAATGTATTTAAAATCTTTGTAAAGCTGTCACGTCCGGTGTAGACACCATGTCTGTGTGTGAGCAAAGAAAACAATCAGTATAAATATAACGATCAGTAGCCTATACTAAACATCGCACATTCTGAGATGTGACTATCGCGGATGCGTGCATCGTGATGTCAATTCTGAAACGATATATCGTGCAGACCTAGTGCAGACGCGATGTAAATAAGAGATTCATTGTGCAGTTTAGAGAGCTTCATTGATTATAACGTAACTTTGTAAGATCTCAATGAAGATGAGTGACGCTTTTTAGTGATAAAGGGAGCACACTTTGCGCACAGCTACATCCTGCAAAGTTTCGGGAATGACATCCGCATATTTATGCGCGATTCACTCTTGAAATAGCAGTGATTGGCAATGGACGGAACATAAAATATGTTGATTTAATTCTGGAAGCGGTCCTGGCTAAACCTCCACAGACAGTGCACGACCCGAGCAAGATCTAATTCACGGACCAAAAGCATGTGTAAACGTGATTGAGATCGAGACATATTAACCAGTAATTTACTTTCATTTCCAGTAACAGACGGTAGAAAGTTCAGCAATGAATGGTATGCGATTTATGACAGAATATAGTCCCACAACTGATCGTTTGTTTTTTCCTCATGTGTTTCGCCTTTGGTTACAACGATTCAAAACGGAAACATTTCAAGTGACATGGGAAAAATACACTGAAAACTTCAGTGAACATCAGAAAAGCAGCGTGCACATTTCTGGTTAAAAATGAAAGGCCATCAACTGACAAATGGGAAGCATCACCATTCAAGTCAGCAGGAAGAGCCAAAGCTAGTTCACAGTCACAGTATTTTTTTAGTCCCGCTCCCACAAGGTTATATTCCGCACCCACCTGCTCCCGCTATAAATTCACTCTTTGTTCACCTGCTGTCCGCTTAGAATAATTTTCTTCCCGACCCGACCTTTCCCGCTAAATTTAGATCTCGTTTCCAGAATCTCACATTTAAATTTCCCTTAATGAAAGAAAGATAGATAGGCTAACAAATAAAAGTGTAGTCTGCACAAAATTGTAGGCTGTTATTTTATTTGTCTTGTCTTTATTGGCTTTGACTTGAATTTATATGAATTATCTTAAGACACAAAATTTGTTTAATATTTTATGCAACGCAGTAGGAAAAAAAGTGTCAGAGAAAATAAAAATGTTCAAAAATTGTATTTCTTATTTTTATTCGTCTTGTCAGGATACAATTCGTTTAACATTTACAACACAATAGGAAAAAGTGTCGCAAAGAGAAAAAAAATAAAAATGTAGGATGTACAAAAATAGCCTATTAGCTATTTTTATTAGTCTTGTCAAAATACTAAATTCGTTTGACATGTTTCTGTTAACAGAGTAGGAAAAGTGTCACAGAGAAAAATAAATAACTATGACATATTTCATTTAAAATTATAGGCTAACCAAAATAGTATAAACAAAACCGAGTTGAAAGTCCTTCAAGGACAGCGCATCCACACTTTGCTCCATCCTTATTCTGCTCTGTCACTCATCGACAACCTGCCTGTTCTGTCTGAGGGCTGTATATTTACCACAGGTACAAACGTTTAAAGCATAACAGTCCTGAGCGCAAACTGTAACGATGGTAAATGAGAAAAAAGCGCAGATATGCTGTTCTAAATGGACGTCGGGAA
>NW_015505515.1:982481-985763 GCF_001515645.1 Sinocyclocheilus grahami | reverse complement strand
CCAAATAAAACGCGTGGCGCAGAAAGCATGCGTGCAGCGCATGCATAACAGTCCGAGTGCAGGCTGTACCGGTGGTCAATAAGAATAAAGCGCAGATATGCTGTTCTGAATGGACGTCGGGAACGGGATATTGTTAGACCGCCCGCTCCCGTCCAGTTACACCAGAGTTACCGACCGCTACAGCATTTTATTTGGGAATTTAATCCCGAATCCCCGCAGGAATGCAGACGATCAGACCTCTAGTTCACAGTTTACTAAACGGTGGCAACCGCTAAGTTATTCTTGCCTTGGATTGACTGCTTTGGTGCGTTGCAATATAGTAGGGCATTGTTTTGATGCTTGCATCAGAAAAAAAAAATTATTTAGCTTTTATATATATATATATATATATATATATATATATATATATATATATATATATATATACACATGAAAGCCCGCATGGAGTTGTGAGATGGTGAGAAATAAGATTCTCTGGTCGGATGAGGCCAAGATAGAACTTTTTGGCCTTAATTCTAAGCGGTATGTGTGGAGAAAACCAGGCACTGCTCATCACCTGTCCAATACAGTCCCAACAGTGAAGCATGGTGGTGGCAGCATCATGCTGTGGGGGTGTTTTTCAGCTGCAGGGACAGGACGACTGGTTGCAATTGAGGGAAAGATGAATGCGGCCAAGTACAGGGTTATCCTGGACGAAAACTTTCTCCAGAGTGCTCAGGACCTCAGACTGGGCCGAAGGTTTACCTTCCAACAAGACAATGACCCTAAGCACACAGCTAAAATAACGAAGGAGTGGCTTCACAACAACTCTGTGACTGTTCTTGAATGGCCCAGCCAGAGCCCTAACTTAAACCCAATTGTGCATTTCTGGAGAGACCTAAAAATGGCTGTCCATCAACGTTTACCATCCAACCTGCCAGAACTGGAGAGGCTCTGCAAGGAGGAATGGCAGAGGATCCCCAAGTCCAGGTGTGAAAAACTTGTTGCATCTTTCCCAAAAAGACTCATGGCTGTATTAGATCAAAAGGGTGCTTCTACTAAATACTGAGCAAAGGGTCTGAATACTTAGGACCATGTGATATTTCAGTTTTTCTTTTTTAATAAATCTGCAAAAATGTCAACAATTCTGTGTTTTTCTGTCAGTATGGGGTGCTGTGTGTACATTAATGAGGAAAAAAATTAACTTAAATGATTTTAGCAAATGGCTGCAATATCACAAAGAGTGAAAAATTTAAGGGGGTCTGAATACTTTCCGTACCCACTGTATATATATAAATACCTTGCTACGTGTACTGCGTTAAGCTAACCGAGACTTGTCATTTGCACTTACATATTGTTGCTCTTTTGTTAGTTTTGATTGCTTCTATTGTCCTCATTTGTAAGTCGCTTTGGATAAAAGCGTCTGCTAAATGACTAAATGTAATGTAATGTTGTAAATGGTTACAAGAGTGTATATTTTCTCATCTTTTTTAAATGAGCAACTGGAAGTATTAAAATAAGAGCCACAGTGTTTTCATGCTTGTTTATAATTAAAAGTCCCACATTATGTCGTTTTTTTTTCTGGATATTATTGCTATTTTGGTTACACAAACTATATGTGGCATTTAATTTCACCCTCTTACAGAAAGTAGAGACTAACAACATTATTTAACACATTCAATACGTGCATTTTATTATTATCAGCACAATCATATGTTTAGTGGCTTTTCTTATCTTATTCTTATCAGAAAAATCCAATATTGATCTATACCTAATTCATATGTAATTATATATTAGTACATAAGCCAATTTCAGTATGTATATATTGAATAAAACATGTCTTTTTTTATATCCATTTACCATGTTTTGCAGGTGAATGTGTTCCCAGCCTGTTTAATTGAGTAAAAGAATATGCAGATACCTTGTTTTAGAAGTAATTACTCATATGACCAATTGTTTTACCTACTTTTCTACAGGTTGTCTTGGACATTACATTCTATGAGGAAAACAGGCTTGTAGATCAGGAGTTTCCTGAGGACACTTCCCCTTTCAAAATCCAGCAGTTGCTACAGGACTTTACCGAGCCAGAGGACTTGACCGAGCCAGAGGTGTTAGCTGGGCGACTGGTGCCTGCACAAGAGGTGTTGTATTTCTGTATCTGTAGAAGATATTTACTTAACAATTAGTTTAATTATTTGCTGTTGATTCTAAATAAGGCATTCACTCCCACTGCTTAATATTTTTGGTTACAGACCACCTGTGCAATTTGGAAATGTGGCAATTTATGCAGCAATTTTGTTTTACCGTAGCATCATTTTGTTTGTTTGTGTGCAACATAAGTGCAACTTTTTATGCATCATGACTTTACATGTGGATGTTCAGAATAAATATTCTTTACTTTAAGCGCGCACAGCATAAATTAAATTAAAACCTTCAGGTCTATACTTTAATCTAGTTGAATTGGCATGGACTGAATAAGATTAGAAAGCTGTACTGTGAGTAACTGTAGTGTGATGCTGTGGTTCTGATCAGGTGCAGTCTGTGCTGGGGCTGGAGCTGCTGGAGTGCCTGTACTGGAGGCGTGGGGCATTATTATATATGTACTGCCACACACTACACCAACGCAAGCAATGGATCAAGAAGAACAAAGCCACATTCCTTAAGGTACTTTCACCAACCTCTCACTCCACAGTGCCAGTTTTAGTGGCCATGACTTGAGTAAGTGTTGCAATGCTCCGTGTCTTCACAGTGTCTTCAAGAAGGTGTGCGTTACCTTATGAGAATGTTGCAAGTGAGGAACTCAGTCAAGCTGAACGATGGTGTGGTTTTTCATGACTCTGCAACCGCCAATTTTCTGGCAGAAGGTACATCTTTGCAAATGTACTTTCTGTTCTAAAAGCGAAAGACGAATGGTTGATTTCTGTGGCGTTTCTAAGTTTTGTTTCGAATTTGGGAGCTGAAAACTGCAGACATGCAAGTCATTGTGACTTCAGATTGTGTCTCTGTGTGTAACACATCAGGCGTTGTGTCTCTGCAGGGATGGATTTTCAAAGCACAATAAGATTTATAACATCTCGAAACAGCACAGCCAGTGGGTTATCAGTATCTTCAAATATTTAAGTTAATTTACGGAGGATAGTGATTTTCCATTGGAAAGATGTGCAGCCTGCAAACTCCACCCCTAGTGCTGGGTGGTATGACCAAAAATGTATATCACGGTATTTTTCAAAATTATACTGGTTTCACGGTACATGACAGTATTTTATTTTTCACGCATGACCGGGTGTTAACCATATTTTCTAC
>NW_015505515.1:903009-982402 GCF_001515645.1 Sinocyclocheilus grahami | reverse complement strand
CACCGCCGGAACTGGGAGCGATTTTAGTACCGGACTGCCTTTTTCGAGAACCAAATTAGCTCCTACTCCGGAGCAGGGTCTAACCAGCACAACTGGTACTAATCGTGACGTAAGTAGACATTGATTGGCCAAACGCGTATGAAAACACCCTCACCCTCATGATTTAAAACGCCGTGTAAACATACTGTAAGCATGTCAACTTATTTCGCAAGTATGGAGAACAGCGATAGATGGACGGACGCTGAAGTGCAGGCACTTGTATCAAATGTAGCACTGCCAGTTGTCGTTGGAGATTATTAGTCCTCCTTTCCGTTCTTTCAATCGCTTTACGTATACGTCGACTTTCCATGTCCACTGTGAAACCTGCGAGACACAACAAAAACACAGCTCCGATCACAGCGTCCTCCATCCTCCTGTTGTTAATGTTGTTTTTCTTTGTTTCTGTTGTTGAATGCCGCGCACAAATGATGTCGCTGTCGACCGGCTTACGTCACTTCTTAGTACATACTCTCGGAGTGAATACAACCCTTTAAATTGTACTGGGAAATAGTTCGCGCAAAATCGTCCCAGTACTTTAGTACCGTACGTTTAGTTCTGGAACTAAAGTGGTGCGAAAGGGCCTAGTGACTAAACACGACCCCTTTTAATTAACTGCTATGCGGTTGTTTTGGCTATATTACTTCGTCTCATACAGCGCACTGCCTGCGTCTGAGTAACAAACTAAAAAAAACAACAAACAAAAAGTGCATGTGATATTAACAGATAAACTACGCTCATATTTATAATTTCAAACAATCAGTAAGTGACAGGTGCTTGGAAACGCTGTTTTGTTCTCATTTATTGACGAGTCGGCTGCGGTGCGGCCAACTGAATGTGCTTCTCTGCCGCTCACTGCACAGAACCGATGCCGAGAGAGGTAACACTTCTCTGGCAAAGTCAGACCTCGCGTTCACGGGACAGCACTGGCGAAGTCTTCCAACTGAACCATAGCTAAGGTTTATCCAAAAAAAGTCGCTAGGTTGGTCAGTATGAATATTCTATGGAAAAAAGCTGCTAAAAGTGTCTGAAAGTTTTTTAAAAATTAATTTCATATATAACAAAACTAAACACCGGTATTCGGTATGAACCGGTATACCGCCCAGCACTATCCACCCCAGTACTTGCATTAATCAGTATGCTGTTTTGTTCTCATTTATTGACGAGTCGGCTGCGGTGCGGCCAACTGAATGTGCTTCTCTGCCGCTCACTGCACAGAACAGATGCCGAGAGAGGTAACACTTCTCTGGCAAAGTCAGACCTCGCGTTCACGGGACAGCACTGGCGAAGTCTTCCAACTGAACCATAGCTAAGGTTTATCCAAAAAAAGTCGCTAGGTTGGTCAGTATGAATATTCTATGGAAAAAAGCCGCTAAAAGTGTCTGAAAGTTTTTTAAAAATTCATTTCATATATAACAAAACTATGAACCGGTATACCGCCCAGCACTATCCACCCCAGTACTTGCATTAATCAGTATTAACCAATATTTTTGAGATTGCTAGTGGTTTTACAATGCACTGCTTTTAACTAAAGTTCATTATGATTAACATTTGCTGTATAATAATAAATGATATGCAAAGTTTTATGAAGTCATATAGCTTGTCAGTCACTTTGTCTGGAAGGTGACAATTGAAGTTCTCAGACATCTATAGTTGTGAACTTTGGGGTTAATGGGCAAGATGCAATGAGATGCATAACTTATTTTTAGACAATACAATTTTTACTAATCAAAATAAAATGTTTGTTGTGGGTGTATATTAGTGATGCGTGGATGGCGGTTATATCCGCGGGTGCTGCAGATAATCCGTGGGTCGGGTGGGTTGGGTAATAAAAAAAACATGCATTCTGATTATTTGCGGGTGGGTCGTGGGTGGATAAAATAAATATTAATAAAATATTAACTACATATTCTAAAATATGAACGTGTTTTAAATAGGCTACAGAAATTGAATAAACTGTAAATTAACATATTAAAGTTATTCAACAAAACATTTAGTCAAGAGCAGTGTGGGATTTTCTGTCTTTTGTTGTTTGATTAACATTAATGACAGACAGCACAGTTTTATTAGATGCGCCGATGTGACGAGAAGGTCAAAGAGAGAGGACACAGTACAGCTGAATCACTCACACTGTTTTCAAATGACTGATTTGATCTGATGGTTTGTGTGGATTTATTTACTCATCTAACCTACACGCTATATTGAATAAATGTTTTGCAGCAATTTCCCTCATTTTAAAGTCGAAAGCTGCAGGAATGAGTAATGCGATATATGCGCAATCCCTTTAAAAGGTTTTAACTTTTCCAGGTTTTTCATGACCGTACGAACCCTGAATGTGACGATCGGGTGCGGTTATCTAAATCAGAGAAAAATAAAGGTGCGGGCGGGTGGATAATTTATTTGAAGCTGCGGATTCGGGTGACGCTTTAGCTCATCCGTGCATCACTTGTGTGTGTGTGTGTGTGTGTGTGTGTGTGTGTATATATATATATAATTTGTATTCCTGTCAAAACTGACTCGTTTTTTTTTTTACCTTTTTTCCTCATTAGGTATCTTTTCTGATACCCACTTGCTTACAATGATGTACATTGGTGAGATGTGTTTCTGGGCAGTGAAATATGAGGACTGCAGCATGGACACCACAGAGCGCAAAGAGGACAGGCTTCATTTCCGAGATATTGGCACACAAATCCTCCATAAGTACGTGCTGGCATGCGAGGGGCCACTTCAGGGTCAGGGCTGGAACACCGAGAATGCCAAGGAGATCCTTAATATTTTACAGTAAACCAGGAGAGAGCTTTTAGGAGAGGTTCACAAAATGTCATTGTTCAGATGCTAGCAAAAAAAAGTAAAAAAACAAACAAACAAAAAAGATTAAAAAAGAAAATACAGAAAACAAAAAAGGCACTTATCTTCCGGTCCAGATTTGTTTTCTGGATGTGTGTTTTCGCTGAGAATGTGGAATAATACTTCTAATGTAAAATATAAACAAATAACTATTTGTTTAAGAAAAAAAATTCCAGCTGAGAAACATCGCAACTTTTTATTTATTTTAATTTTTATTTATTTATTTTTAATTACATTTATATATGTTAAAAGAAATGGTACAAAGGAGGGGAAAATGCAGGTATATGTTGCATAGTTAAGTATTTGTGACCATTTTTAAGTATGGACCTTTTCTTTTTAATAACATCTCTTTGTATATGACACCTCTTCTGCTCACTTATTAAAAGTTGCATTTTTATTCCTTTCATTGACCAGATGTAATGTTCAGAGATGGGAATTTGGATATTTTGATAGTATACTTTTAAAAATCTAAACTTTTTGGTCATTCTTTTTTTCAAATGAAGTTCATTTTTTGTTTTTGATGTCTTCATTGAAATAAATTTTGGGTTAAGAAATGTTGAAATGTGAATGTGTGTGATATTTTGGTTTCACATTTATGAGAGGTTGTTACACCAAAGAATTGTTAATAGATACAAGATGCTGATTGTCTTCATGTCCCCAGTAATTATCAAAAGGTCTTCAGCTAAATTTCAGGTTGTTCCTGTATTTTATATTCTTATTGCTAACCTTTTAAGATATAGTAAAAATCTCCACCTTTACTACCTTACATTTCAGTCATCAGTTTTGGGGTTAATGGCAACACTATATTTAGAACCGTTTATTCAATCCGTGTTCTAAACTCTAGATAGGCTAATACATTTGCAAATTGTAAATCAAATATATGTACAACAATTCACTAAAAATTCACAACAATTCACTTTTTTTTATTGGTCTTATGAAGTATTCTAATTTGTTGAGATAGTGAATTGGTGGGTTTTTGTTAAATGTGAGCCAAAATCATCACAATTAAAAGAACCAAAGACTTAAACTACTTCAGTCTGTGTGCATTGAATTTATTTAATACACGAGTTTCACAATTTGAGATGAATTACTGAAATAAATGAACTTTTCCATGACATTCTAATTTATTGAGATGCACCTGTATATATATATATAATAGTTAATTTGTCCATTTAAAAGTGCTATTATTACATTTTTATGTTTGAATTATTAAATTGATAACTTGTTCCTTCATTTTATTTTTATGTGTCTCTCCTAGTCCTCCATATGCCCTCCCAAATACTGAACGTGATAGACTATCCTTTATTTTATTGTAGTTTGGCTGTGTCGATTTCCAAAACTACAGATCCCACAATGCAGTACGGTGCGTGACGCTGCATGCCTATGAAAACACGAGAGACGTGAAACTTTGACAGTTCCGGGAAAATTAGGATAGGCTACTTCACAACTGAAATCGGGAGTAATAGTTGACTGACATGTCATGTAATGAAGTAAAGCAAATGTATTAACATCTTTGCTCTTTCTAAGAAATAGCTGTCAAATAAGTGTCAGTATGCTGAGCCGATCTATAGTCGTGCAAAGTCTCAGGAGTATTAGAGAGAGGTTTTTTGATACAAGACGACAAGGAAATGAGCAAAGTGATGATCAGGGGCCAGGTAATGTCGTCACGGGCCCCTCTGGTGCGTGACGCTGCATGCCTATGAAAACACGAGAGACGTGAAACTTTGACAGTTCCGGGAAAATTCACACGGATAGGCTACTTCACAACTGAAATCGGGAGTAATAGTTGACTGACATGTCATGTAATGAAGTAAAGCAAATGTATTAACATCTTTGCTCTTTCTAAGAAATAGCTGTCAAATAAGTGTCAGTATGCTGAGCCGATCTATAGTCGTGCAAAGTCTCAGGAGTATTAGAGAGAGGTTTTTTGATACAAGACGACAAGGAAATGAGCAAAGTGATGATCAGGGGCCAGGTAATGTCGTCACGGGCCCCTCTCTGGATAACGTGCCGGTAAGGCGATTTTTTTACATTTCATATTTTTTATTTTAACTGATGATTTATTAAACCTACATATTATGGCTGTTGCGAATGGAATGCTAGCTTAGCACGTACTAACTACTGCACAGATATACTGTATACTGCATACTGAAAGGCATCATATTAACGGTATACATTACTACATTTATATCATCTTGCTTATTTAATTTGAATGGGGTCCAGTTATCAATGTGTAATTATATTAAATTTTACTTTATTTATTTATTTTTGCTTGTCTGATCAAATAATGAGATGAGAAAAATAAATCCACAGCTGTTATTACTTCCAGTTCATTTATCACACAAGTGCATTGAATAGAGGGATAAGCCTTATTGTTTACTCATTTTACTGTGCACAGTATACATACTATTCTGCAGTAATTAGAGCAGTATGGTGCCAAGCATAGCCTGCATATACAGTACATACACAAATACAATATCCTACATATGTCGACTAAACTGCAGCTGTATAGATGCTAATACCAGATAATGTCTCTAAATAATTAGTGTTAGTGTTATTTACACTACTGCTCAAAATATTGGAATCGGTAAGGTTTTTTTAAGAAATTAATAATTTTACAGCAAGGATGCATTACATTAATCAAAAGTGACATTAAGGTATTTTATAAGGTTACAAAAATATCTATTTTAAATAAACGGTGTTCTTTTTAACTTTCATCAAAGAATCCTGAAAAATATCACAGAAGAAAGAACGAAGAACATTAGAACGAACATAAAATGATTTCTGAAGTATCATCTTAGGAGTAATGGCTGCTAAAAATTCAGCTTTGCCATCCCTGGAATAAATTACATTTTAAAATATACTAAAAAAATCGAAAACAGTTTTTTAAATCTGCAATAATCTTTCGCAATATTACTGTTTTACTGTTACCCCAAACATTTGAACGGTTCTCCAAAACACATTTTTTTGTCTTTCTTACCCAAACACACAGGTTGACATGCAGTTTCTCATTATGACCTTCCTGTCTCCGCAAGACCTCTGCAGACTGGGAAGCACCAGTACGTACTGGCGGTCAATGGTTCGAGACCCTGTCCTGTGGAAGTACTTCCTGTTGCGTGATATGCCGCTCTGGCAGTCAGTTGACCATTCATCAGTGCCTCAGGTCAAGCTCACTGGCTCAGCTGTGCTGGATGACTCTGAGATGCAGCTGGATTATATGGCAGAGTAAGTACGTAACGCTGCGCCACATGACACTTCAGTATCAGAAATAATCAGCTCTTGGTGCTCTTAGTGAAATAATCAGCTCTTGGTGCGAAATTTTTATTTTATTATTATTTATATTACACTTTATTTAATGAAAAATAATACAAGTGCTTTATAACTAATATCTATGAAGGTTGTTAGCCTGTATTTATAAACCCTTAATATTTACTGTAATATTCTCATGGCACCCACAGGTATCTACGTGTTTGTCCAGCCTGTCGAAACCAATGGCAACACCAACCCAGAGTGTTTGAATCTGTGACGTCCTTCTTCCAGTCCCTTGTACCGGTTTCAGAGCCACAGTTTGCCATGTTCGGCCCGGGGCTTGAGCAGTTAGAGATTTCCCTCATGAATACGATCATGTGTT
The DNA here is from genome assembly GCF_001515645.1 of Sinocyclocheilus grahami. NCBI lineage: Eukaryota > Metazoa > Chordata > Actinopteri > Cypriniformes > Cyprinidae > Sinocyclocheilus > Sinocyclocheilus grahami. The sequence goes on along the minus strand of NW_015505515.1, from coordinate 975,888 downwards.
CCCCGCATGTGCTGCCTGTCGCAGGACTACCTCAGCGTCAGATTGATGGTGCAACTGTGCCATTACTTATAGTTAATTCTAGTCAGTTATTAGACTGAATACATGGATGTTGTGTTCTGTGGTTGCATTTTCTGCACTTGACCTTGATGGGATTTTTTTTTGTACTTTTTCAGGCATTGGATCTGGAATCAGTTTTAAGTACAAAGATCAGCACAGATTCAATATTGCAACTTTATATTCGACAAACAGGTGAGGGAGAGGATTTTATATTGTCATTTAGAAGTGTTATACATGTACTACTGTTTAAATGTTTGGGGTTGAATTTTTTTGTAGATTAATGTTTTTGAAAGCAGTGTCTTTTGGAAGCCCGTATCTGCCAAGGGATTGAAAATATAGAAGGTAATTGTGACTTTTTGTCTCACAATTATGAGGAAAAAAGTGAGAATTGCAAGACATAAATAATTTTTTATGTTTACATCTTGCAAATAATTTAATAATTAAAAAAATGTAAAAGCTAATTGCAACATTTTATCTCCCAATTCTGACTTTTTTTTTCTTATATCATGCAATTATGACTTTATATCTCAGATATAAATTTGTATATCTTTTATGAAGGTTTATACAGATTTGCTTTACACAACATTAGGAAGATCAGGCCTCTTCTTTCGGAACGTGCTACACAACTCCTTGTTCAAGCTCTTGTTTTATCCAGGCTGGACTATTGCAATGCTCTCTTGGCAGGTCTTCCAGCCAGTTCTATCAAACCTCTGCAATTAATTCAGAACGCGGCAGCAAGATTAATCTTTAATGAGCCGAAAATAATGCACGTCACACCTCTGTTCATCAACTTGCACTGGCAATAGCTGCTCGCATTAAATTCAAGGCATTAATGTTTGCCTACAAAACCACAACTGGCTCTGCACCCCTTTACATAAATTCATTACATCAGAGTTATGTGTCCTCTAGAAGCTTGTGTTTTGCAAGTGAATGGCGTATTATTGTGCCATCTCAAAGAGGCACAAAATCACTTTCTCAGACTTTTACATTAACTGTTCCCTCCTGGTGGAATGACCTGCCCAACTCAATCCCAGCAGCTGAGTCCTAAGCCATCTTCAAGAAACGCATCTGTTCCATCTTTATTTGGCCCTCTAACTCTAGTACTCTCTATTGTAATTATATTTTTATTTGTTTGTTTTCTTTTTTATTAAAAAAAAACATTTGACCCTTTAACACTTGTACTCTCTATTAATTCTCTAACTGCTTGTTTTCATAAAAAAAATAAGAGACTCTAACACTAGATTTCTCTATTCTTTTTATTCTGTCTACTTGTTTTCTTTTTATTTATTATAAAAAAAATGACCCTCTAATACTAGCATTCTCTATGCTTTTCTACTCTTTTGACTTGTTTTATTTTTGGTTAAAAAAGAGACCCTCTAAAACTAGCATTCCCTATTCTTTTTCTATTCTATCTTGTTTCTTTATTGTAGCCTATATATATATATATATATATACTGTATATAAACCTTGCTACGTGTTCTGCATTAGGCTAACCAAGACTTGTCATAGCACTTGCATATTATTGCTCATTTGTTGGTTTTGATTGCTCCTATTGTCCTCATTTGGAAGTCGTTTTGGATAAAAGCATCTGCTAAATGACTAAATGTAAATGTAAATATCTCTCAAATAAGATATAAACTGCAAGAAAAAGTCTGAATTGTGAGATTAAAAAACACAATTGTATTTTTTAGCTTTTTATCTCGTGATGGAAACAAGCATTTATTGTCTTTCATGCTCCCCAAAGCTGCATTTATTTGAAAATACAATAAAAGCAGTAATATTGTGAACTATTATTAGAGTTGAAAAAACTATTGTCTATTTCAGTATATTTTCAAATGTAATTTATTCCTGTGATAGTCATTACTCCAGTCTTCAGTGTCACAGTATCCTTCAGAAATCTTTTTATTATGCTGATTCTGTGCTTAATACATGTTTCCTGTTATTATTAATGTTGAAAACAGCCGTGCTGCTCAATATTTTTGTGGAAACTGTGATACATTTATAATTATTTGATGAATAAAAAGTTCAAAAGAACAGATTTTTTTTTTACATTGTAAATGTCTTTAGAGTTACTTTTGAACAATTTAATAATGGCTCCTTGCTGAATAAAAGTATTAATTTTCTTACTCACCCCAAACTTTTGAAAGGTAGTAGTGTATGTTGCTTGTGCATTGATTTGTAGCACATGTACATGAGACTTTAAATCATTTTCAATGGGATTTTATGTGTTAATGTGTCACATAATACAGTTTGAATGTATGAATGGGAGTCTGTGTCTCTGGATTTTTAGGTCAGCGCGAGAGAGAGCACGTCTGGAGCACCTCAATCTGCGCAGTAAACTGTTTGTCTATGAGGAGGATAGTGAATCCAACATACCCTTAAGCATCAACCCCATGTTTAATCAAGTTTGTCAAGCTGTGAATGGATTCATCTTTGTGGTCAATGCTGAGACAGAAAGAGGTATGATTGTCCTGAGCACACTTTGGATTTAAAGGCTTATGCCTATATGCTTGAAATTTGTTTTGTACATAAATATATAATAATATCTCTCTTTTCTATATCGGAGGAACAGACAGAGGGTGGGAGGAGGAAAGTGCCCAGATCAGGGTTATTTTAGACCCTGCGGTGGGTGCTTTGTCTCACCCTATCCTGGTGCTCTCCTGTGTGTCTAGAGAGACAGCAGACAGACGCAGGATACCTTGTGTGACCGTTGCCCATCAGCTACAGCTCGGCTCACTGACCAACCCTTGGATGGTAAGACATCTGGAAACATAACCAAAGAATTTCTGACTGAAGTGTAGAAGGATATGCAATAAGGCTTCAGTATATGTTTTGTCATGCTTTAGGTTCAGGACACATCTGCGGAAACACTGACAGGACTGCTGGATGGTATTGATTGGCTGCTGAGGCACTCTGGAGTCAAGCTATAACCAATAAGGAATCTGAAATCTGCTGGATGCATTATAAAAGAGGCCTTTTAATCATCTTACTATCCAAAATATACAACATACAAGTCACACCATTGTAATAGTTGTGCTTTTGGAGGTGACCACAGTCATGCCATGAAATTAATTTACATAATTCAGTGAACTGTTTTTACATTGCACTTTTTTGCACTAAATATTTTCCTTCAATTGAAACAGCTTCTTTTTTTAAAGGGAAATTATTGCTCTGAAGGTAATATTACACAAGCAAGAGTGATTTTGTACTGAATATCAACATGTCTGAAATTTGACAGTGGGCAGGTGATATTCAGAATCAGAATAACATGTTATGATTGTTATACAATGCAGTTCAATACAGAAGACGTTAATATTAATCAACTTACATTTTAGACAATCAACTTACATTTTAGAAACAATTTTGCCTGTTACTTCCCTCTTCTTTTCAAACAACAATTCCAAAGCAGACCCAACCATCTGCAAACAACTATAAACGCATCAGTGTTTTTAAGTGAATTGGTTGCATTATTAATGTTTCATTGACTCACTCGTCATAGTCCAAGTGCTGCTGGACTAAATATGTGCATATTTACACTTGAAATGTCTCTCAGCCAACTAAATTCAAAGACTGAAACTTGTATAAATATGTTGCACAGCATAACAGTTTCCTTTCTTTATGAAACTATCTTAGGTGAGTAATGCATGTAAAATATATATCCGTGAAATAATGATAGTTCAATTACTTTAACCCTGTGCTGTGCTGAAAATCCTTTACCTAATTTGGTGTTCCCATATTTCAATATTTTAGTTTCAATATTATATTAACACTACAAGTATAATTTTTTTGTATAATTTTTTTTTCAAACCCATTTTTGGGAAATTGTTATACTCTGTGTGAGCAAAGTCAGTAAGTTTCAGTCCAAAGGATTAACATTAACTAGCATTTTTGGGGAAAGAAAACCATTATTATTTATAGTTTATTATTCAGTGTGAATCATTCTTCTAGCACTTCTAACTCCAGAAGGGTGTTTTTCCTCTTTTGTCCACAAAGAGGCAGCATCCTCAGCTTTATTAAGATGATTTGTTTGCAACAATAAGAACATTGACCTTGTATAACCTGCTGCCAAGTTTTATTCAGGGTGGAGGTCATCCAGTGGCCAGTGTTCCAGAAATATTTAGGCATTGCTTTGTCTCTGTCCTCTCTTTGTCGGCGACTCCCTGCGGCCCTGTTCTCTTCCTCTGTTTAATTAAAGTGAAAGTCAGCATATGCTTTCGGCATTTTACAGAGCTAATATGCTAAACTGAGTAATTAAGACTAATCCTGAAGTTCAGCCTTACTAAAGGCCACACTGCCACTGAGCATGCTTAAACTGTCACCCCGAGTCACTTGAAATAGTGAAAAATGGGAATCAATAGGAGGATAAAGGTTGCCTTGAAGTGCCTTAAAGAAATGAGACAGGAGTCATTGTATTTTTTGTCTTTCCAACATATTTTAAAGGTTGAGCGCTTGATAGTTTAGACAGGTGGGTTTTATGTGACAAGTGACTCATTTTTGAGTGCATGTACTAATTTTTATTTTTTATTTTTTGGTCATAAATCCATTCCGGGTGGAAGAAGATGTATTAAATTATGTTTAGTCCTTTTTGTATTTCCCTAAAGTAAGAACAGAATTGTTTCTCTTGCCATCTCTTTTCTTACTCATAAAATGATTATGTATAGCAATAATCATCATCTTGGGGAAAAAAAGAATGTTTTAAAATGAAATCGTAATTGCTGCAATTTGGATGCATTAAGTCTAACCTGAATGGTAGAGATGGCTGTCTGCTCTGTAATGAAATTTGACATAATGGAGAAAGTGTTGACCTTTCCGTATTAAAATTTTCTCTTTCATCTCCCCAGAAGCTCTTGCAAACAGTTTTCCTCCACGAGTCCCTCTCTAACTCACTCATGCCATGATTTCATGTAGTGAGACAGACCGTGCATTGTCTGCACCCATAAAAATGACAGGCCTGAAATCCTTTTTGAATAAATTGCCTGCTGATTTCCATGGATTATTTTAAGATTGCATGCATCATAATTGCTGCCTAGTTTAATTGTAAGTAAATAAATTTAGTTCTGTAGATAGATGGATGGCTGGATAGATAGATAGACTACTCACAAAAAGTTAGGGATATTCGACTTTCGGGTGAAATTTATGGAAAATGTCAAAAGTTCATGCTACAGTGATATTATATCATGAAAGTAGAGCATTTAAGTAGAAGCATGCAATGGTAATTTCTTCATCTCAAACAATTTATTGGAACAAAAGCTAACAACAGTGGTGGGTATACCACACAAAAAAATGTCTGTCTCAGTTATGCGTCCTTGAGCATCAATTACAGCTTGACAACAACGTCTTATGCTGTTTACAAGTTGACTTATTGTCTGCTGAGGCATGGCATTCCACTGTCACAGTACCATTCACAAGGTGTAGTGCAGTTCTGTATTGACTAGACACATCTGCCCAGACTGTAACACCACCAACCTCCAAAGGCTCATCTGGTGACAACAGTGGCTAATGCATAGCTTTCTCCTTGATGTCTCCAACAGCATTGGTGGCCATCATTTCTGCTCAATGTGAATCGACTTTCATCAGAGAACAGCACTGGTTCCTCGTCCAGCGCAAATGCTCCCTGGCCCATGCAAGTCTCCCTGGCCATTACAGTCTGGGCAGGTGTGTCTAGTCAATACAGAACTACCCTACACCTTGTGAATGGTACTGTGACAAGCCAATACTACCTGAATAACATTATTAATCCAGTCATTGTGCCTCTGCATGAGTAAAACAGGCCTGATTTCATCTTCATGGACGACAATGCCCCAGCTCATCGAGGTCGCATCATCAGGGAATGGCTGCTGGAGGCTGGGGTACCTCAAATGGAATGGCCTGCACTTTCTCCAGACCTTAATCCTGTAGAAAACCTATGGGATCAGCTGAGTCGTCGTGTAGAGGGTAGTAAGCCTGCACCCCAGAACCTCAATGACCTGAGGGCAGCCCTTCAAGAAGAGTGGAATGCCATGCCTCAGCAGAATATAAGTCGACTTGTGAACAGCATGAGACGTTGTTGTCAAGCTGTAATTGATGCTCAAGGATGCATGACTGAGATTTTTTTGTTGTGGTATACCCACCACTGTTGTTAGCTTTTGTTTCAAAAAATAGTTTGAGATGAAGAAGTTACCATTGCATGCTTCTACTTAAATGCCCTACTTTCATGATATACTGTAATATCACTGTAGCATGAACTTTTTACATTTTCCATAAATTTCACCCGAAAGTCAAATATCCCTAACTTTTTGTGAGTAGTGTAGATAGATAGATACCCATTTTGTATTTCATTTCCTACATATTTCAGATAATTTTATTTATTCTTGACCAGACAGAATGATTTACTTTTGCGAAAACAGTTTGCTTTTGCATTATGTCCTCTGGATCAGAAATAGACCACCAGAGACAACTATATTCCATCCAAGTTGTGCAGGACAAATAATCAAATAAGTTCAATCAAAACAATCTCATTTGAACATGTTGCAAGTAGCAAAGTGGACATAATTGCGCAATGACTTTTATTTTGGCAATGGATGTAATCTGTTTTGGACATTTCATAAAGTGGAATCCTGGACCACATACTGACCAGTGGGTGTAAAGACAAAGAAAACATTCAGTATAGGTGGCTTTAATGTGATTCAGCTCTGCCAAACACTTCAGCTGCATGAATACCTGTGGCATAGACCCGGCTCATCTCAGAAACAGAGCTACAGAGATAAAGAGGTGGGTCATGAACAACGTGACTAACATATCAGTTCTTATGTTAGTATGTGAGTTGTTTACTCAGATTTTTCCATCATGACACAATGGGTCAGAGTCTACAGAGTAGCATCTCTTTTCTGATAATGTATCATGTTTTTTCCTCTCCAAATGGCTATTTTTTGTGTAAAAGCTTATAATGTTGTTGTTTTCTATCTGCGACAATAATTAATCCTATTTTCTCTTCGGATAATACCTGTGATATCCACTAGCGTTATTACGGTTACCATTCTCCTCAAACAGGATAACAGAATTAAGCAACAGGCCTGCAGTTCTGGTCACAGGAGTATTTTTGTATCATAACTTTTCCACCTTTTACATTTTTTATTCATGAATTACTGACAGAGTGTAGTTTCTTTTTGTTGGATTAATAGCAATATTTCACACATGGCTCCATGTTCCCTCCCTTCCCCTCATATGCACCCATTTTTCACTGCCAATTAGAATTAAATGTCTTATTTGTATTCTTCGATGTTAACCTCCATTAGGAGCATCCATGCGCAAGAACATATGAGGAAAACATTTCATTTGCATACTATATTAAAACAGTGACAAGGACTGGGATGCTAATTGCTTTGTTTTTAATCACCCACTGAGACTATCAGCAGGTGGGTAAAAACATATCTTTTGAGTTCAACAGCCTGATAAACATTTACACTAGTGTTCATTAAATCATCCCGATTCTGTGTTCAAATCTGATGTTAGTAAAGTTATTAAGATGTTATCTCCAAACAACAGCATGGCTGCATCTGAAACTGCATACTTCCCTTGGGCCAAAAACAGTAACCGTGTCTACACCGGAAGCGAGCGGCGCGACAAAATACAATAGACCCTATGCTGTCTAGACTGGATGTGGCACGACGCGACAAATTCCCGACAGTAAACTGCTGATGCGTTCTATTTATGATGTACTGACACAAATTTCAAAGATTTTCAACGGTCGCTTTGTCGCGTCCAGTGTAGACAGACTGTTGCGCGGCGCGACACGACAACTGTCGCGTCCGGTGTAGACACGGTGTAAGTGAAAAGAGTAGTATGTCCGAATTTGTAGTATTCATAAAACTCTGCTGGTGAGATTCTGAAGTGCACATCTGAAGGACGTTTTGACTTTACTATCCCATGAGGCCACGGGAGAGGATTTGTGAATGGCAGGGAGGCCATTAATGCTGGTAGGTCAACAACATGATGAATGTAGTACTTCTGGATTTCATTCATATTACACATAGGCCTATATTCATACTATAGTGTAGTAGAACATACTTTTTTAAACTATTGCAGTAATTACTTATCCAAAAGAAGTAGCCTACCTACTCAGATAGTATGTGATTTCAGACACACTGTTTCATTGTTTTTGAAGGAATAGGTTGAGTGAATAATTCAAATGACTTGATTTGTGAATGACATACTGGTTAAATGAATTATGTACTGTAACTAGGCTATGTAACATGTGGAAAGATTCACATAAAAATCAGTCTTCAAACGTCACTCCTCCGAGAATCTGTTCTAGATTTCAGTTCTGTTTTAACTGTTGATTGGCCAATCAAGTTTACATCCCGCCTAAAATTTCTTAGAACAGCATTAACTCCAAAAAAAAAAGAGCATCTGAGGCATTTTTCAGACACTTAAAAAAAACATAACAGCCGATCTGCTTAATGTGGATGGAGGTTACAGTCTGTCTCTATTCCTGTCCAATAATCTGATGTTTCCCTTTTCTCTTTACACCTTACTGCCATTTCAATTCCGCAACAACTTATACAAATGATGTTATCTTAACGCCTCAGGGAACTTAAAACCAGTGCTGTGTCCAACCAGCCGACAGGCTGCACAACAGCCCTTCTAATCCAATTGAGGCTTAGCTACTGACACTGAGGTAAATACACATTAGCTTGGTGTGACACCAACTAAGTGAATTACGCTTCATTTGGAGCCAGAAAAGGCCATGTTTCATGTGAAAAAGAAGGATTTTACAAGTATTTCTGTTTTATACCACTTTTCAAGGTCCATCCGAAGGCTATTTTCCTCCCAGCTGTTCATTTTCCAGCCTTTATACTTTTTATAACTACATGCATCTAGCTAAACACTCTTCAAATCGGAAAGAAAAATCAGCTCCAAAACATGATTACCACAGCACTGGCAGAGTTGCAGTGTGTATCAAAAATGTGTACATATTGTATTCAGAAGTTCGAGAATGTGGGCTTGACCCTGACCCAAAATCAATTAACAACAACAAAGATGTTGGCCAAGCATGTGATGCACATTATTGAGATAAAATATAAGGGCAAGTTGCAACGCTTTAAGTTTGGTGAAAGAGAAGTTGGACACTCAGCATCTCGTCCAAGAGCTTTGTTCAAATGCCACATTCGTTTAATGTGAAGTTGCTGTTTTTTTTCCACTCTCATTCACTGAGGCACTATAGGGAGCGAAAAATGGGCCCCTTTCAATGGACCACTCTTCTAAAATCTGATCAAAATTCACTACAGGGCTATCACACCTCACATGTTATGGTTTCTTAGAAAGGTTGATATAAAAAAAAAACTTGACTTTTTAATATATTTTTAAGACACCTGTGGGTATGAGAACTGATAGCCTCTCATGTATTAAAAGCACAATCCTTGCATTAATTCAATTCATAGTAAGCAGACAGGCAAGCTTCAGTAAAAACATGCAGACCTTGAGTTGGATTATACCCTTTCACATCTGAGATCATGAATGATGAAACAAAATTAAGCTTGACAAGGAAGCATTACTGAGAATGTCTAATGTGATTCGAGTATGTAGGTTTCTCAAGGTCTAAAAAAAACAGACGCCAAACTACTCCATTAGAGCCAAGTCCAATAAATAATGATAAGGCAGGTCACATGACAGAAGACACATGATAAACTCTGATCTAAAGTAAAGAGGAGGTCATTTTATCAAGCTGTCCAGACAAACATTTACAGTGGTTTGGATTCCATTCTTTCACTGTAAGTTAAAGACGAAGAAAAGAAAATATTCTCAGCCCTACACAAATATCACTGTTCTACAATTACTGTCATTACTCTCTTACTGGCAGCTGTTTTGTTGTCCTGATAATCTAGACAAAGAAATTCGTCCTAACCAGCTCCATTGATCTGCAGTTCATTAACACAGAGATAAAATCTAAGATTTATGTCACAGTATAAAGTAAAGCGATTGAAATTGAAATGTTTAAAGACATGTCCAATGCACTTTCTTCAGTACTGTATATGTGACCCTGGACTACAAAACCAGTCATAAGTTACATTTTTTTGAAATTGAGATCATCTGAAAGCTGAATAAATAGCTTTCCGTTGATGTATGGTTTGTTAGGATAGGACAATATTTGGCCGAGATACAACTATTTGAAAATCTGGAATCTGAGGGGGCAAAAAAATCCAAATTAAGTCCTTAGCATTGCATATTACTAATCAAAAATTAAGATTTGGTATGTTTACGGTAGGAAACTTACAAAATAACTTCATGAAACATGATCTTTACTTAATATCCAAATGATTTTTGGCAAAAAGAAAAATCGATCATTTAATGTATTGTTGGCTGTTGCTGCAAATATACCCTTGCTACTTATGACTGGTTTTGTGCTCCAGGGTCACATATGTAGCCTACTTTTTGGGCCAAATTCGAGAAAGACCAAAAAGGCACATCATTTGTCTTCATAGTTTGCAGCCATTTTTTTTTTTTTACAAAGAGGTACAAAGTGTGGGTAAGTTTGAAAAAAAAAAAGACAAAACAGCCCTGTCTTGCCCAAAAACCTGACCAATATGACAGAAAAGTGTCGCCATTGTGATCTTTCCAACATTAGTGACTGTGACCAGTTCTGTCGTCAAACAAAACTAAACAAAAAAGTGGACAAACTGGTGGAAAAATTTGTCCAATTACAGTTTTTTTTCCAACTGCTTCACACATTTTCAAAACTTTGCCTCTTTTTTCCCAAACTTTAAACCCAAATCCAAGAATTGCACACACAAAATGCAAAATGCCTCACATCTCTTGCAAAATGAAGCACTGCATTTAAAATATCACAAACACAAGCAAACATTTGCAAACACCTTTGCCATAATATTAATTCCTGTTAGATCTTTGTGTGTTACATAGAGAATTGTGTGTTGTGTTTTGCAAAAAGTGTCTTATGAAAATGAAAACGGAGTCAAAGGCCGAGAATTAGAGTATGGCTTTGCAGATTTGGTGTGTGGTTCTGGTGTTTGAGTGTCAGGTTTCAGAAATTATGTGACAAGTAAAGATTTTGTGTGTAAGCAGTTGAAAAAAAACTGTAAATAACCAACCAAAAAGAGCGACTCTCTCCCTAAAAGTGCCCTCTCTCCCTAACCAAAAAGAGTGCCCTGAGCTGGCTCTTGAAAAGAGTAGGCCTAAGCAGTGCGCTCTCTCCGAAGTAAGCAAGCAAAAGAGTCGCCCTCAAAAACGCTGGCTCTCCCAAACTGGCCAAATATGACCAAGAGTGACCAGTGCTGAAAAACAACAAAAAGAAACTCTAGTGATCTAGTGAATAGTGATCTATTCTGATTAAACTCACTCGATTCTATGCAGCATGAGTGTTTTGGGTGTTGCGCGCGCTCAGCTGTATTTCGCAGCTCGAGCCAGGACTGGAATATCTGTCGACAGGGGGCGCGAGCCAGTGCCACTGCGCGAGACCAGTAAATATGTGAATCCGAAGACTGGAAGTGCTACGCAGTCAACGTGAGACCCTTCAGGATCCGCGCTGTGCCCCCCACTCCCTCTGAACAAATCCCTGTCACCACTTTTCTGCGCGTTATACCTAAAAACCCTGCAACGCGTTCAGCAGTTTTCCCGAAAAGATGTTCGGGTGATTTTTGAGTTTGATCGGACCACGTTTTTGCATCGTTTTAAAAGGGGAGAATATCGAGAGACCCACAACACGCAAGTCTGTTGGTCCGGATGAACGAACTGTTGAGAAAGTAAAAACTCGCAACAGATTTTTCTCGCGGGCAACTTCTCTGGAGCTGAGTGAGTTTCGCTGTCTTCTTATCAAGTGTTCTTTGCATGATATACATTTAAACATCTGTATTTTAAGTGTTTTACTGTAGTTGGGCTACACGTTGGTTTAAAGGGGTGTGCAGAGCTCGTGGAGCACAGGGCAGTAAACAGTTTGCGAAATCGAGCACTTTTGCGGGCTGCGTTTGCAGTTTGAAAGTCTTGATTGTAAGTCATATTTTTCTTTTTCATTTGATGTTGTTCTGTCGTCTAAGCTTTACTCTGCACAGTGGGAATAATGCAGAAATGTAGTTTACGCACTTCTCAGGATGTTTATAAGGGGCCTCAGGTGGCTTATCTGCTGCGAAAAGTGTTTGAAAATATTTATTACCCTCGTTAAATCAAGGCCAGAGTAGCAAGTTAAACAGAGCGGGAATTAATGGACACATTTGCTGTTTATGCTTGTTATGAATTTGAATGACAGCTGGATTTGTGCTCATGGCATCTGTCATTCAGGTGTTTTCTGCAGGTTTGACACACTTTAGGGTATTTAAAAAAAAAGTCAATTTATTTTACTGTTTCAACATATGTGACCCTGGACCACAAAACCATAAGGGTCATTTCTTTTTTAGATTTATACATCATCTGAAAGCTGATAAATTATATGATAAATAAGCTTTCCATTGATGTATGGTTTGTTAGGATAGGACAATATTTGGCTGAGATACAACTATTTGAAAGTCTGGAATCTGAGGGTGCAAAAAAATCAAAAATATTGAGAAAATCGCCTTTAAAGTTGTCCAGATGAAGTCCTTAGCATTGCATATTACTAATCAAAAGTTAAGTTTTGATATATTTACATTAGGAAATTTACAGAATATCTTCATGGAACATGATCTTTACTTAATATCCTAATGATTTTTGGCATTAAAGAAAAATTTATCATTTTGACCCTTACAATGTATTGTTGGCTATTGCTACAAATATACCCTTGCTACTTATGACTGGTTTTGTGCTCCAGAGTCACAAATGTGTCTCCTAGTTTTGTATAATTATAATTTTTTGTTCTAATATAAAACAAGACTTTAGAATATGAAGCACTTTTGATAACACTGAATATTAAAAAACAATCTAATACTAATTAATAACTAATTAGCTAGATTTACTTTTGCTGTATTAATAATATATTCATGCTCATATTTAAGTGTATGTCCCTAAAAAAAATCAACCCACTAAAATTGAAAACGTAATTTTAAATGTTGCCATAATCAATGTGATTCCCAAGTAAAATGCTGCAGTGATCATTTTTTCAATCACTCTGCATTTTAATATTGATGAAGAAGACGAAGCTTAAAAGTCTAAAAACTCAAAAAACGTGTGGAGTAATTATAAAAATTATTCTGACCACCTCTAACAATTTTTCAAACCGGAATGGCATTGAAATGAGGCTTCAAATCCAAGACTCCCTGCATTTTGTATTTCCAAGCAGCCATGATGACATTACCTGTGCAATTCTACAAAATCCTGAGCAAAGAGATGTAAAAGCGCTGCAATCAAATTTCCCATGTCACAGATGCTTAAACAGAAAGGTCACGAGTTCCCGATTGCAACAAGTCCGTGAATGAAGCACATGGGCTTGTTATGAAGAGAGAGGTCTTAAGATGATAGCGCAAAAAGAGTGTTGTAGATTTGCATATTCCTAAAACACTGACTGTATTGAAATATATTGAACAATATTTCAGAAGTTAATCTACTGCCTTATAGTGTTTTTTTTTTTGTGCAACTTTTTGCCAATATGAGAAGACCCCAGTTTACTTGGATTGTTTCCGACATGTTTCTTCGTTGTGGAAAAGGGTACAGGTTGTACAGGTTTCATTTTCAAGGCATAATATGCACAGAACATCTTATGTTATGTCTGATCGACTGGTTTCCACTCAAAAAATGCTTCCCTAATGCTGAGAAGCTGTTCAGAAGAGAAATGCTTCCTCTATGGGTTTAGGAGATTTTCACATACTAATTGCAAAATGCTTTCTGCTGTTATTGAACTTGAAATTAATTATTCATTTAAACTAATTTATTATAAAATTGTTGCCATCTCTCAGTAAATTGAATTACTTGTTTCAGCTTAATGTTTGTCTGTAATTAAATGTTTTCTGTGCCGATGGTAATTGCTTTTTGTGTACCAGGTTTGCAGGAACATTTTGTGTTGACTGAAATCACAGTGTACACATGCAGTCAGTAAGATATCTCAAAGTTTTAGAAAGAGTTTTCTTGTGCTCATCAAGACTGCATTTATTTGATTAAAAATACAGTAAAAACAGTAATATTGTTAAACAAGCGGTTTTCCATTTGAATATATTTTAAAATGTCATTTATTCCTGTGATGGAAAAGCCATATTTTCAGCATCATTACTCCAGTCTTCTTCAGTGTCACATGATCCTTCAGAAATCATTATAATATGCTGATTTGGTGTTTAGGAAACATTTCTTATTATTATCAATGTTGAAAACAGTGGTGCTGCTTAATGTTTTTGTGCAAACTATGATACCTTTTTTAGGATCCTTGATGAATAGAGAGTTAAAATCATTTATTTAAAAAAATTAATCTTTTGTATTTTTTTTTTTTTTTGCCATTATTAATGTAATGCATCTTTGATGAATAGAAGATATACATTTCTTTAAAAAGAAAAATCTTTCTTACCCCCAAACCTTTGAGCAGCAGCGTATAATGCAAAAACATTCATATGTATTTAGATGTGGCTTAAGTGTCAAACTCCATATCAGAACATAGTATGAAGGTTTAATGTGACAGTGCACCAGCTTTTGACTCTCTTTGAAAAATGTCTAGACGTTCGAAGACCTTTGCAACACAAACAGGTTTGCAAGCACCCTCTGCACAAACATGATTGACCTTAGTTTACCAGGGGTGTTGGAAGCATGATATCTGTCTCTCCTTGTTTAGAGTCAGAATTGTAAAACTCAGTTCTCCCCTCAAACATACAAACACACACATGGTTTGGCAGAATGTAGCTCCGTCCCCCTCCAGCAGCCTGCTCTGCTGACCCAGACTTTTCCACTGCCCTTGTGAAATAAGAGCGGCAGAGACGATCGGGTTTTACCAGCCAGAACTGAATGCCATCACAAAGCGAATAGACTCTCATATACTGCTGCTGGCAGAAGCCCACTTTAATCTCTATTTGAACAGTCCAGTGAAGTGCTAAACCCCTGTCTAACCAAGTTAAAACCCCCTTTCCACCAGCAAAACTGCAGCACATGCAGTTTTTTTCTGTGGACATGTATGTACATGTATAATGGTTTACACAAGGTGTTGTGCTTGTTTCACCTTAACACACTGTTTGCTTGCTTGTGCAACTGGGGTGACTGAATGTGACCTTTGAACTTTGCATTTCGTCTTCTGACTAAATCAATCAGAATAGGAAAGGTTGAATCCTGTCTGATATCCTCTTTTCTGCAGTAGCCAAATGCTGTGGAGACCTACAGTACTGTACTAATGAAGATCATGCTAATTAGATTACAACAGTAAATTCAGAGATGTTTGTATTTATATATACATAGTAAATATACACAGTACACACTCATATATTATGTAAACAAAAACTATTGTTTTTGAATGCGATTAATCGTTTGACAGCACTACTTGTAAAACATACTCCAATAATCTTTGTTTAATTTACTCTTATGGGAAGGGAGTGTTTTTCTATTTATATTTGCCACTAAATAAATTAAATGGACGTGGAATGTGTCCTACTTTTGTACTTTTTAAGTGACTTGGATAATATTGTGTAAATTTGATAAGTAACATGGTACGTTACTTGAACAAATACATTTATTTGTGTAACATGTTACCCCAACATTCATGGTAATGGACTGATATCATCGGTAGTTTCAGCACAGTTTGCTAAAGGTGATGCCCACATGTTTGTTTTACATCAGAGATGTGCTGACAGCAGGATTAAGCTCAGGAGAACTGGAAAAAGGCACAGTGGTTTTAGTCGAAATGCTCATAGATTCATTCAGATTTAATCTCTGCTTGATTGTCTGAGTGCTAAACCCACACTGATAGCAATATTTTTTTTTATTTATATGAAGTTTTGCTCTAAATGCTTTAAACAACAATTAAATCTGAACAAGCTGTGGGCTGTCATCCGCTCAACCACACATTGCGACTGACGTAAAACAGACCTGTTTATTTGCTCAACCCGCAAAAAGTGTTTGGATTCCCATAAAGCTCATCACTAAATACAACAGGTTCGCATGTTTATGAGGGATTTAAAAGAGAAACATTGCAGTAACTTTGGTTTCAAAGTCATGGCCCTCAAATGGCAAACATTTTAATGTTGTCCGTAGATGGGCTGTGTTATCAACAGCAGACAAATTTTGGAGGTTAAAGAGTGAGAAGCATTGCCTAATATGCATGCAGTGCTGAGCAATCCGTGAAGAACTCGAAGCGGGAAATTCTTTCCGCCAATCAGATTCAAGGGGGAGGTTCCTCCCCTCCTCACTCTCATGGCTGTCTGGACAATCAGGCCCTCTGTGTAGACTGCCGTGCCCCTTTAACTCCCTTGTGAGGTCGGACCCTACTGGCCCTCCCAGTATCTCCAAACACTCCATATGGTGGAAACGTGACTACAAACTCAAAATAGGGACAGCAGAGCACTTGTCTATGCCTCATAAAATTACCTGTACAATATAATATAATATAATGTTAAATTTGTAAATGTTTTAATTAATCAAATGTGACAGTAAAGAAATCTAAAATGTTAGAAAAGGTTTCTATTTCATATAAATGCCGTTCTTTTGAATTTTTATTCATCAAAGAGTCCTGAAGAAAATGTATCACAGATTCCACAAAAATATTAAGCAACACTGAAAATAATAAGAAATGTTTTATTTATTTATTTATTTTTGAGCACCTTATCAGCATATTAGATTGATTTCTGAAGGATCATGTGACACTGAAGTCTGGAGTAATGACTGCTGAAAAATCAGCTTTTCCATCACAGAAATGAATTACATTTTAAAATATATTGAAATAATATTTCTTAATATTACTGTTTTTACTGTTTTTTTTTTATCAAATAAATGCAGCCTTTCAAACATTTCCAAACAGTTCTCTTGCTTCTAGGCTAAAATAGCACTGTTTTACTATTTTATCCTATCAATAATAGTACTTAATTATACTTTACTAAAAGCAATACAGTCTCATAGACCTGCTAATAAGCATTGGACCTGTCAATATGGGTGTGTAATGCATTTTACACTCTCTTGCTGTATGAAAGCAGCATTCCTTTGAGTACTGGGGCCTCTCCACTACCTGACTGAGAAGGGCCATCTCCTTGAAAAGAATAGAGACGATCAAGGCAAGTTTGGGGCGTGTTTGTTGACTCTGTCAGACTTGAGACCAAATCACAAGGACACAAGAACATATCTACAATATAATTTCATAAAATATTTGACTATAGTAAATCATACATTTTTTTTAGCTAGCTTTTGTGAATGTAAATACAAAATACCAAAGTATTTTACAATGTAAGTATCACAATGCAAAAAGACAGGGTTATGAAACCTGCATGTTGTTATTCTAGCATTGTTAGATGTCGAGATGAGGTGAAGCTACAGGTCAGATGCAACAAAGCCAGTTATTTGCTGACTGCGTATTTTCCCACATTTGGAAATTATAGCCTGGTGCTGTTTTCAACAATCCACTGCCAAGTGCAGAAGAAAAATAGCTTTGAAGCCAAGTTTTGGGCCAGAACTCCTCATTAATCGAACCAGAAACAGAAACGCATCAGGACGAGGCCAGTCTAAACAACGTTTATTGGCCGATTGTATTTATTAATTGTCCACTTAAGATTGTATTTGATGTCATATATTTGATGCACATTTAAAGCATATCAGTAGTGTTTTTCGTTTCTATCAGGCTGTCTATATAAATCTCCAGGCTTAGTTGGACTGTTGAGATCAGACTCGTCCGTCCCAAAGCACCACTGACCTCTCTATGATTTGCGCTGGTGACCAAACAAAAATAGTGTACTTATTTTTAGCCTAACTCTTTGGCTAGCTGGATACAGCCTGTTCAGACTACTTGCTATGTCACAATGTCATCGCCATTTCAGACAAACCATTATCTCTTCTATGGAATATTATTGTGATAAGACCCAAAAGTGGCGAGGGAATAGACAAGGGTCATCAACAGACTCAACCAAGCACAACGAGTAAATCACAAAGCGCGCCCACATACATAAATCACCGTATGACCGATGGCAACTTGTCAACAGTATTTCTGTCACACATCTACCACTAATATACAAGTCGAAGCCAGTTTAAATTCTTTATGCTTCATTCCGTGTGAGATGATGTTTCACCAGGACCTATAGCTGAGATAGCATGAACGTTTGACATTTTGAAAGGTTTTCCATCGGCCTAGCATAATTTTATAATGGAAACTCTAGTTTAACACCGTAAATGCAGAGTATTAGCTTGTGAAATCATCCTCCGCACTGTCTGCATGCTTAAAAGAGCCCTGGTCACCTACAGATAATGACAAGCCCACGCATGGCTGGAAGTGCTGAGCGTTGCAGGGCTGGTTGTTAATTGTCTGGTGTCCTCATATAGGGTTTCGCACAGACCAGCTAAAGAATTAATGGCAGTAACAGCCAACATGCTTTGGCGTGAAGGAGTAAGGAAATTAATTGGAGAAGCTGTGGAGATGGCAATGGCCATGGGGCTCTCGGGGGGTTTCAGCTCAGTATTTGTCAGAGGGGTGTTATCCGGGAGCACCACTGATAATGATTTTTCTTTTTCCCTCGCTCAGAGAGACAGCAGAAGCTATGGCTTACTCTCTCTCGCTCGGTCTGCTCTACCTGGGCTTGCTGTGTGGAAACGGACTGGTGTCTGCAAGATCTGAGCTGTTCACTCCAGGTACTGCACTCACAACCATGTCAGAAACATTCGTTGTTTTACATTGCCACAGCAGTCCGATTTGAAATCAAGTTGGTCAGTCACGATACTGAAAAAAAAAAAAGTTGTATTTCTGCATTATATTTCGATATGAATGAATACAGGAATTTTCATCAGATGATTAAAATCTAATAAGTAGTTATTAATGATGTTATATTAATCAGTTTGTTTATTTATTTAAGAATATAAAAAAAAAAAAATTATAAATACTTGAATATATGGATATTTATTTATTTGTTAATTTATTTTAAAGTAATTGTAGCAAATGTATGTGTAAGTATGTTAAAAATGACAATTTACAAAGGGCTTTCATCAATCACGGAATTAAACTGTAGATGTCTGTGCCAGGTCATTATTGGAAAATCATTGGGACTGTGTCAAGATTATTCACCTTTGAGCACACAGAACATTTTACTTTGGTCTAGTCAAACAATCTTCAATAGATAGGTTTTGTTTGAAAGTAAACACATTGTGGTCATCCAAAGTCCAGGGACAGGATACAGTGGCGCTTATGGGATGATGAATTAAATGGGATGTCATCACTGCACCTAGCATATCATTGAGACGGAGACGGTGATATGTTATGGTGAATAACATTTGTGTAATAGGCTTTCACAGATGCAGTGAATGACTTGCGTTAATGACCCAGTAGCTGCACACAAGTTGGAGCACAGACTTTAGCACTGTGATTAAAGTTTGATTTTTTTTTTGCTTTTATGTTTAAATATATACTCTTTTAATGTTTATTAAGCTGTTATTTAACTGCTATGGATGAAAATATTGCCTTATTGCCTTTGGAGTGCGTGGCTTTTTGGAAAAGTGTGATGTGGAGAACAAGTCCATGGTTTAATTTTTTCATTTTTATAATATTTTAAACTAATGAAAGGGCTATTAATTCATGCCATAATGCCAAGAGGTTCCAACAAAGATTTGCTAGAACTTACTATGACATAAAAGGTATTTATTTTCATCAGACTATGTGCAAATTTATTTTTTTAATTATTCCAGCATGTTGCCATGTTGCAACTATTTTATGTTTTGGTGAATTTGTATGAATTCGATTTTTTTGAAAAAAAAACTTAAGCATGAAGGTCTACAGTAGGGCATAAGTAGATTGCATGAATTGCCAAGAGAGTGCATTTTCCAAGGCGATTAATAGAGTTTTTAAATGCCATATGAGATCATAATGTGCATGAGTTTACTAAGCAGCAGACGTCGCATGTTAAGGAAAATGCTCTAGCTATGCTTCATAAAATAGATCATTTGCCTAGGATATTTTCCACAATTGAGTGTTTGATGGGTGGTGCTGTTGTGTTTCTGGGTGTCAATTGTTCAAATGATGCGGCATTAAAAAATGTTTTTGCATAAAAACAAATTCCTTGGAACAAAAATCTGGAAACCCTATTGAACAGGCTGTCCGTCTGTCTTTTTTCATGCTGTCTGCCCTGACTAAAGTCTCTTCAGAGGTGTTCTGAGGACAGGCTACGGTTTGATTGAGAACAGAATTAATCGTCTTGAGTTATGGCTTCGGACAGGAGCCATATTTGTGGACTTTTGTGTGAGGGAGGTCTGGCAAGCATGACTCTTCAATTTTGGCTGGAATTTCAAAGACATGACGGTGTCTTATGGAGGAGAGAATGAAGTGGCAGCGCTTCAGGGCTGTGCTGTCAAAGTCATGCGTGTATGCTAATGTGTCTCTAATAAATCAGATGTGCGTTGATCAACTCGCTTATTTATATTTCAACTCACTCTGGGCCAAGCATATGGGCCTTCATGATAGAAGTGTAATGAGATAAGGCTGCAAATTTCAACCATTAACAACATGCAGATTTGTTGTGCATCAAAAATTTCTGATGACTGTTGATAGATTTGATATCACTTAATGATTGTGTCATGTGGTTACAATATTTAGATGTGCTGCTAAATTCTTGGATAAGGGGACCTCGAGGACGCAAGGTAGTTTAGTAGCTTTTTATTCTCTATTTAATTCTTAAGAGATCTTGCAGAGCTGTGGAATTATCAAATGCCTGATGTTTTGACAGCACTTTAAAGAGAGTTAAGTGTTTACTATATTTTCAAAAATATTAGCATATACTTGTTCAGCACTACCCAGAACATATTTTTAATAATAATAATAATAATATTTATTGTAATTCACTATACAGTGTATATATATATATATATATATGCAACATTATAGTAATTATATAATAATTTATTATTATCATAACTAATAATAAGTGCTGTTATTAATTAATAAATTTATAATAATGCAATTTATTATAATTACTATTATTATTATTATATTAATATTTAAATAACTGTTATTCATAATATTTAAATAACTTCATAAATATAAGTTCATTGGTAAAATGTAAATTACAATATAGTCAATAAAATGAATGATAATGATAATAATGTCATTATTATTATTATTAATAATAGTAATTAAAATAACGTAATTATTGTAATAATAATTATTATTATGAATATATAAAAATAAGAATTATTATTATCATTATTATATTTCTTCATTTTGACACAATAAAAGTAATAATTAGATGATTAAAACAAAATGCATTATGAATATATTAAAATTATATTTCTACTATTAATATGAATAATAATTTAAAAAACTATAATAATGGTTATGTATACTATTATATTTATGCAAAATAGTTGCAAATTTGTTTTTGTCTTGATTTTATTGTCTAACTGTAAAGTTTAAAGCAATATGTACTTCTCATCTGAGTATGAATGGTTGTTACTCATTTTGGGTAATTAATGCAAAAAATACAACACAATAATAAATAAATTACTTTACCATTTGTCTTCCCTTCTGTTTGTGCTATTTATTGGTGGACCTAACATTGAAAAATCAATGAGCCCTTTAGATAACAATAATCACAATATGTGCTGCAGTCCCAACAAGCTTGGATCTTAACACAATCCTGATGTACTACAATGACCAAGGCCAGGTTGTTTTAAGGGGATTGCCCTCTAAATAAATAAATAAGCAAACAGAAGTGCCGAAGACTTCAGAGCTATCGGTGCATACAGAGGAAACAGTTGGAAGCACAAGTAGATTCTTGGAAGTCGTCTATTTTTCCTGCACTAACAATATCTTCACCGAGGAGTTCAAGCCAGGTTTTCTGCAGAGCATGCTCTTTTGCGTTTAAAAGCCTAGTGATTATGTTGGCGTGTTGATTTCTTAATTCTCTGTGTGCTGTTCTGTCTGCCATAACCCTCACAGACACAGGGGCCGCTGTGAGCGCTCCGCAACCTGAGAGTCTGCTGCTGTGACTCAGGGAGTTTCAGACGCAGGCGGAGCCCCTTTTGGGCTGAAGTTTATTTACGCTAGACAGCGGGGTGAAGTCAGGGAAGAGAGCTGAGCCCGAAGAGAAAGTAGAACAGCAGAGGACAGCAAAGTTTGCCGTTACACAAGACAGTGGTTGGCTCTTTTTGTTCAGAAAAACAGAGTCCAGTTGCCAAATGGAGAGCAGGGCCGTTCACATGAAACTTTTTCCACAAGGAACGTGCGGCCATAAAACAATTCCTCTTCATCTGCAGGCATGTTTAAACCTTCTGTGGTCTGCAGATTCAGCAGAATGGTTGTAGAAATATGAGAGACAAATGTTAAATATTTGGTTGATAGATTTTGAGGGATAGCAATGGGGATCATTTTGTTTGTGGTAATAACAAATTATTTAAACAGTAAGCATACTAGATAGATAGATAGATAGATAGATAGATTTATTTAAAATGATTAAAAGTGGCACTTAAGGCTGCCAATCCTTGATTTAAATATGAAGATCCCTTCTATGTAAAGCGCTTTGAGTGCCCAGAAAAGCGCTATATAAATGAAAGGAATTATTATTATTATTAAAGATATTCTGTATTTGGTATGGCATAAAAATCACAATTACATGCCATATTTAATAATATAATATAATAGCAATATAAGATTTTATTTATGTAATGCTGTACTTTGAAATAATATATTTTTTAAGATAATGTAATTATTTATGATACTGTACTTTGACATAATATATCTATTTATTTATTTTTATACATTTATTTACGTGGTAAAATTCCCAATAAAGAATTTATTTAGTAGATTAACTCAAGTAATGGCCTCATTATGATGGTATTAGGGAGGATTACGGTCATTATCACAGATTGACTTGACATAAATCTGCTGTAATTCAGCCTGAGGGTCTGGATTTGGGTTCACTGAAAATCAAAGAGAGATTGTGCTAATGATGGACTTAAGACAGGGCAGTTGGAGGCCAGCATTTGTTTATGGCTCTTTGCACTGGCTTGACATTACATTTGGAAAAACAATCATTTGTATGTTAGCAAATAACAATAGGCACTTATCTGTCGTTATCGATGCCTCTGCCTGGATTTCGTCCTCCAAATCTGCCATTATATTTTATATAATGTGGTTTCAAGTACTTCCCTCTATACATTATCGGAGTACTGGAGTTTGTGTTAAGTGAACACTTGCAACATATTGAGTTTCTCATTCGCCTTTCTGTACACTCTGTGTGTGTGTGTGTGTGTGTGTGTGTGTGTGCGTTCTTTGCAGTTATTTTTAACACCAGTTTACATTCTGCTGTAAGTGTCTGCTGCCTTCGATCATTTTGTTCATCCTCAAGATTGTTTTGCAGTGACCACAGACTATTGCAGGTGTAAAGTAGGGCTGTGCGATTTGGGGGAAAATATCAAATTGCGATTTTTTTGACATATTGCGATTTTAAATTTCCGTGACGCAGGATTCGCGCCGCGTGGGGCAGAGAGGAGCGAGTATGAGATGCATTCACAGACACAGGCTGTGTGTGCAGTCTTCTGAATTGGCGAACATGCATCATAAACTTATTTCAAATTAATCTGTTGGGGAGATAAAATGTGTAAGATAACGTTCACGTACTAACAAAAACATCTAAGAATGTATCTTTTATTCTCCAGTACTGAAAACAGAACCGATAAGGGAGCTTTTGATATGCGCTGTGACGCAGCTCTTGCAAATGACCTTTTTTGTTCGTTGTCTGTCATTTCGAAGCTTAAGTTGCATACGGTTTTCTTTAGTTTTAATTTGCCTAATTGTCGATCTGACCAAGTAGACGCCATAATCCCACTCTGTCTCTCTCCCGTCCCGCTTTCTGTTTTTTTGTTTTTATTTTAATGGTGGGTGTTTACTCAGTTGGCTAGAGCAGTGCTGATTGGGGAGAACAGAGGTGTGCTCACTCTATTGGTTAGTAAGACTGCAACTCAAGGCTGGCAGTCATGCATATCGCGTCCATATCGCAGGCTTTGCGATTAGAAAATCGCAACGTCTCAAATCGCGATTTCGATTAGATTTCGATTAATCGCACAGCCCTAGTGTAAAGAAAACACGACCTAAATAAAATAATAATTATATTTTAGGGATGTGCAACAGTGATCGAGTACTCGAGTACTCGACCATGACAGCGACGATCGATCATTAAATCGATGATCGAGGGGAAAAAAACATTTCTGATTGGTTATAGCAGAACTTTGGGTGGTACTCTGAGCTCTGATTGTTTAGCTTGCCACAGCATGTGGTCCAAAGCACAGACGTGTACCCCCCCCCAAGTACTCGAGTACTCGTTTTTGAAACCTATCAATGATCGAAATGAGTAATTGCCAAAAATGCCCATCCCTATTATATTTTATATGTGTATATAATCAAATATTGCATATTATACTGCCGTGCAAAGGCAAAAGACCGTAACTTTGATTTTGATCGAAAATGAGTTATTGATATTTTTAGGACATTCAAGACATCCTTTATCATGTGTATAAGCCCCGAAAAGCCCCGGAGAAACCAAGGCAGAACACCGTATAACACCAGTTACGGCTCTTTCACTTTGTTTGGAACACTCAAATTGAGTTACGGCATTCTGCCTTTGTTTAGCCATGCGTCAATATGAAGTTACGGTGCCGGCTTGGAGTTAAACGAATTAGAAAGATCACGATCTACCAAATAGCTCCATATAACAAAGCACTGTAAAGACTAGATACCTTGGCAGCAATACGTAATCGTGAATAACATTTAAAAAAAAAAGTATTATTATTTTTTTCCTTTTTATAATGCAGATTGTTTGCCAGGGTGTCACTTCTGGTTGGATGCATGTGGACTCGAATGCCGTAGCATGTAGCATGATCAATCATAAAATCAGTACTAACAGTTCGCAATTAAATCCATATCCTACCTTTTCTTGTAACCCAATAAAATCAATCCATGGCGATGAACGTCATCGGAGATGTTTAATCCACAAGCATTCTGAGCAAGTCGTTCTTTTAGGTTAGGCTATTTTCATTCAAGTCAATATAAAAGCAATTATGCTATGTCTAGCATTCTTTTACGTTACTGAGCATAGTAACAGTAGCCACTCATGTTTAACATCTAGTCTGCTTGTTACGGTCAAAAAACAATTAATACAGTCACATTACTATACGCAATAGCCTATGAGACAGTCCATGATCACTAGATTTTATACAGGTGTTACTATAACGATTTTGTAAATTCCAAATATTGATAATGTGTAAGTTACTGCATTTTGCCTTGGTGTGACTTCTCACTTTTTGCAGACTACAGTAACTTCAAAATAGGGGTAAAAATCAAGTTTGAGCTCACAGTTTTTTAATGTAGATCATTTTCATTACTAAAACATTTAATTGTTAAATTTCCAGTGTCCTACCTATAATTAATTTGGCTGGACATATAAAAAACTTTAAAGTCATTTTTATCAGTTTCACACTCTAGCGAGTTAAGGTCTTTTGCCTTTGTAGGGCAGTATATAGAATAGTAATATTCAGTTTTATTGAAATATAAAATAGAATATTATGAATTACGATGCTTTTTCTACCTTTATGAATCTTGAAAGCTTTTGTGCCCTATTTATTGTAATTGAATGGGAAAAAGGGACCTGGACATTATTCAGAATTTCTCAATTTTTCAATGTTGGGTGATCTAATTGCTTTATAGGAAGTGTGTGTCTCTAACATATACTGTAGGGTCATCTCTCTCACTCTTCTCCATAGCTGATGCCCGTCCTCTTTGCCCCCCTTTCAGCAAAATGTTTTTTTAAAGGACAAAGAAGAGCAGGTGGTGCATGTGCTGGACTGTCAGTGAGTATTTTTATGTGCTGGTCTGTACGACCGATGTTAGTCTGACACAAATTCTTATGTTCAGCACAGTTCTGGAAACACTGTTTACATAATGTCTGTCTCTCAACCATTTTCCTCATATATTAGGTGGAATTTGAGGGGTGCCAAAGCCAAAATCAGTGTTTGAGTAGACTGATATCTGATGACTTAAAACACTGGAGTCTCTTTAAAAATATTCTGAGATTTGCCAGATTTGCAACATTCTCTGTGCTTGTAGTATAAATCTGTTAAGAGCAGAAAATTATAGTATTAAGTGAGTTTCTTTCTTTTCAGTTGTAAACACAGATCAGCATGACAAATGGATTTTCAAGTCTCACAAGTGCTTTAGTGCAGGCTATGTGTTATGGTGCATTATTTACCAGTAATAAACATTGAAAGCATTGAATCGGTCATCCCAGATGACCCTGCAGGAATGGATCTTTCTTAGAGACCTTCTTCCCTTGGTACTTTAATCAGGCATAATTTGGAAAGCACTTCCTTTGGATGGTCAGTCTCCATCAGATTTTACCAACGCAAGCAAATCATGACTTTCTTACACTTAAGCCCATTTCTATATGTTGTGTGCTTATGTAGGGTGTATTTTTAAGCTAAGGAACCAATTTTCAAGAGTTGTTTGCTGCTGTAGTTCTTGCTTTCTTTAAATTTAATTGATTATTTTAATTGTGTTTTGGACTAAATATTGAACCACTTTAGATGTGGTTATGCCGTGGGTCAGAAGGCTTTTCAAATGTGCTCATTAGTGACTGTGAATGTGAGTGTGTGATTGGTAATTAGATTTGAGGGACTAGGAGAATGAAAATCGCATAATAACTGCTGTCATATTTTGTGCTCATTATTTGGCTTGTTTATTAACCAAGTTGACCCTTTGTTGCTTAGGTCAGAAAAATGAGTTTTTAAAAAATCTTTTTTTAAAGTGTTTCTGGCAATAACGGCGATGGTAAAAATAGTTTCTACTTCACCCGATTTGCCATCACAGCCATTTTATTTAAATGAAGAGAAGCTTTCTGTGTTTTTTCATAATTCAGTCTTTCAGAGCAAATGAAGGTAAAAGAAGCAGTAAATGGTATGTTTTAGCTTCTTTTATGAGTTTGCCATATGCATGAAGACAATCGTGAGCTCTGGATTTATGTTAAGCCATTGCTGTTTATTTATTCAGTATTTACTTCTAAATAAGTTGTAAAGCATATTGGTTCAAATGTTTGCGGGACCAATTGTCGTTGAATAAATTAAAAAACAACCAGCTATCTGTGGATAGTGCATGGATGATAATCATAATGTTCTGTTTCTCTGTGATAAAGGTTTGGAATCCCTGTCTGGTAATGAATGCATCCATATGCTAATGGTACATAATGTTCTCATGCCGTTTTTCTCAGAAAGGCCAGGGTTTTTTTAGATTACTCGCTTTGTGATGTTTCCAGATAGCTTGAGGTGTCCAAGTGACCTCCTCACACCGAACACATAAAAATACAAACAGCATTTTCTGCTCTTTTGAAGGAAACTGTTGGCAGATGATGAGACTCATGTGACATGTTTTTTCCCTGTGATTTATATCCATGCACATTCACCCAAAGACTATCAATAGGAAATATCCCTTACATGTTTTCATGTTTGTTTATAGAACCACATTAGCATATATAATGTAATGGTAAATGTGCCAGCTACACTCTTAAAAATAAAGGTGCTTCACGATGCCATAGAAGAACCTTTTTGTCTAAACGGTTCCATAAAGAACCTTTAACACCTGAAGAACCTTTCTGTTTCACAGAAGGTTCTTTGTGGTGAAAGAAGGTTCTTCAGATTACAAAAAGGTAAGAAAGAGATGGTTCCTTAAAGAACCTTTGACTGAATGGTTCTTTGTGGAACCAAAAATGGTTCTTCTATGGCATCACTTGAAGAACCTTTTGAAGCACCTTTATTTTTAAGAGTGTATCGCAGTTTTCACCTCTCAGTGGGCTGTAAAACGTAAACTACTATATATACATTACTATTTAAAAAAAAATTTTGGCCGGTAAGATTTTTTAAATATTTTTGAAAGAAGTATTTTATTCTTACCAAGGCTGCATTTATTTGATCCATAATAGTAAAAACAGTAATATTGTGAAGTATATTACAATTAAAACAAGTTTCTTATTTTTATATATTTTAAAATAATATGTATTCCTGTCATGACAAAGCTGAATTTTAAGCAGCCATTACTCCAGTCTTCACTGTCATATGATTCTTCAGAAATAATTATAATATGCTGATTATAAATGATGAAAACAAAACCTTGATACATTTTTTTCCAGGGTTCTTTGATAAATAGAAAGTTCGAAAGATAAACGGAATTAATTTAAAATAGAAAATTTTGTAACATTATAAATGTCTGTAGTGTCAGTTTAGAGCAATACAATGCATCCTTGCTGAATAAAAGTATTATTCTTTAAAAAATACAGGCCCCATACTTTTGAATGGTAATGTATTTGTATAGAATGTCTTGATTGGCCTATTATTTTTACTGTATGTAGTAATTGTTTAAGGATTTGTGTTTGAAATGTTCAGTTTGAGTACTTAACATTCTTAAAAAATGTGAATAAAAAATCGTCCTTCGATCTGTAAGGAGTTTGCATTTAATGTAAGTCATAATTTATTAATTTGTCAATTATTTCATGAAATGAACTGCTGTTTTTAGAAGGTTTGTTATTTAAAAACCATGGTGGCTAGCTTTTTCTCTATTTAAAGACAACTCAATGAAGCAAAGCCGTGTTATCAAGGTAACATTCTGATTTAAATTAAGTGCCACTAATGTGACGTACAGCTTCTTAGTGCTTACTTTAGGTGCTTCAGTGTCAGTAGGGCACAGTGATGCTCACTGTCAAATGAGTTTCACATGGTTCCAGAATGACGCACAACTGTAACAGCATACATACAGAAGCTCACAAGCCCTTATGTAAGTGCTCTTATAAGTGCACATGTGTAACCGGCACTGTGCGAGCGGACACATGCTATCTGACAGTCTCTTAGCTTCGCTGAAGTATGCACTTTCTTCTGATTCTGCTATTAAACTGTCGTCTCTGCAGCAAATGAGCTGGAAAATATGGTGCGTCTGCTCATCAGCTCATAACCCTGAGCCAATCAAGACATTTGCTGGACAGCCAGTGATAAAGGGGCTTTTTCAAGTGATCGCAATCCATCAAGATGGTTTAATTGCTGAAATGTGGCCTATTTATTCCGAAGTTTGCGGCTTGCTGAAGTGGAAAACATTTGTCCTGGCTTTCTGTCTGGGCTGGTATCCTAGTTACCGGTGGTCTGTCTTTGCGGGAAGCTGAGTAAACATCATGTTTTTCATTCGCGGGAAACCTTCACCCACACAAGCTGTAGCTTTATTTAAGTTTGCAAGCAGGAGGTGTGTGCATAAGCAACTGCATGTTCATTTATTATTCATAAGTACCTGAAATGGAGTGGGGGGGTGGGAATTAACAGAATCACATGAAGAATTTTGGCCTCACGACTCGCAAAATCAGTGTTAAAGTTCTAACTGAAAAAAACCCCCGAATTTGATTCATTCTGTGTCTTTCATGCTGAAACAAGTGTATAAAAATCCATATTGCATTTCATTAATGATTTGTAACGTCTCTTGAGTAGAAATCGCTGGTCAGTACATGTCCAAAATATTCATGCCTTCAGAACCACATACGCAGATTAGTATTCCACAGCTCTGCCAAACATCTGCATGATAGATGAGCTCTACCTTGGCTCAAAAGTTTCAACTCTTACTTTATGCACAAAAACTGCATAACTCACTGCTTGTTAGGGGTGGGAATCACCAGAGGCCCCACGATACGATATTATCACGATACTTGTGTCACGATACAATATTATTGCGATTTTAAATATATCGCAATTTATTACCTTTTTCCAACTTCAAATTATGTCCCCAAATGAAAACTTTGGCAACATCTGTTTTAACTAAAAAGAAACATTTCTCAGTGTTTATCTCACTTCAATTTTATTGTTGCCGTGCAAAATGGGATTGTCAAGCAGACAAACTGACCAACACTTTCATAAAAACCTTTCATAAATGTTGTATGCACCTGGCAAACTCAACTATTTGTATTACAGTCTAGTCTAGTCCACCTTAATTAAATGTAAACAGGTATGCACTGCTGTGCTACTACAGGTATTTTGAACAATGCAACTTGAACTTGTACGAAAAAGTTGTGCAGACCCTTCAGCAATTGGGGCATTTGAAAGTAAATTACTGTTACATTTAAAATAAATAAAACATAGTCTTACATTAAAATAAAAATGTTACATTTAAATTAAACATAACATGTACTCTTAAAGTAAACAATGTGCTACAACAGGTATACTATACACTGCTGTGCTCTTAGTATATTTTACTTTCATTTATTCCATTGTCTATTGGAATTCTTGATTCTGATTAGCTGGCAGATATGCATTGAAACCGTTTAATGCACAGGTAGTTCCAAGTCAGTTTAATCACAGTTCTGTATTAATGCGCTGCTGCTTTAATTGACACACAAACGCACACACACATCACTCGCACAGAGAGAGAGAGAGAGATCCTGCTGCGCACACAGAAACGTTCAGGACTAGGCCAACATAAACTTGTCAACACTGCCCCGCTACTTTTATTAGTAAAATGGTTTAGAAACTGGATCACTGCATTATATACCTCAGCAACGGAGAGGAAAAATCTCTGTTTGAGTAACTAAACTAACAACTTCATTGTTTGTAGAGAGAGACGCACAGACACAGGTAATCCACACACACAACTGTCATCTTTCTCTCTTGAACAAACCATCAATAATTAATTCAAATAAATGTTATAATTCTGTAATTCTATAATTCTGTAACTGACGAAAATAACCGTAATTTTTACCCATTCTGTCAAATAATGCACTGCAAAGAGCAATACTAGTTTTAACTTGTCTATAACTTGGCAAATGACCATGGAATAAGTGGGATAATCAACGGCTTGCCGTGCATTAAAGGATTTTAGAAAAAACTCACCCAAATCTAGTGGACTGTAAAGAAATTGATTTTATTATTCTACTAAATAGTATAATAAAAGATCGATACTTGGCGTCCGTGTATCGATACAGTATAGCCGCAGAAAATATCGCGATACTATGCTGTATCGATTTTTTCACCCCTACTGCTTGTATAATTATCAAAAAATAGATTGTGGTGAAACATCCCACAAACAATTTGCGTTTTCTGCTTAATATTATGGGAGGTTGCTTTGTAGCAAAGAAAGAAAAAACAAGATGATTTTAAATTATATTCTGTTTTTGCATGAGAGCAGCTGGTTTTATACTTTATAGTTTACCTCATCAAAAGCGTAGCCAAAGCACATTGGTAATTTTTCCACTTGTACCACATCCCATTTGTTTGTGATAAAAAGTTTCCCAAACTGACATCTAACACAGTTGAAACTGGTCCCGAAGTTGTAATTCGGCCTTTTTACAGCTGCTTTTGCAATGTTTTTTGAGAGCAAATTGTGTGTGCTTGAAGACCGTTGTGCTGTTTTTTTTTTGCCCCCTTTCCAGCACCAAACCAAATATTGACCAGGAACAATTAAGTGGTTATAATGTCCCTATCTGTTCTGTCCCCATCCTTTCCGCAGTGGCCCACAAATCATCTGTTCATCGCAGACCTAATCGTTTCCATAGCAGGCTCTTTTATTGCACATGCTGGAATTTCGAGGGGAAGGGTATAGCAATAACAGAGTTTTGGGAGTCAGAAAGGGGAAGAGAGAGAGAAAATCCAGACGAAAGCTTTAGTGTCTATTAGTGATTTAGGTAGCTCTGTCTCATTCTCACATGCTGTTACTTTTTTTTAATACATGGTACACAAAAGGAGCATTATGAAAATGTTCATGCAGTTGTTTTGCATACAACAACAGTTTTATGTGTCATTTTGAGATTGCATTTGAGAGCAGCAGAGATTTTTATTAAATGATGACTGAGAATGGCTGAAAGATATTTTTTGTTTAATTGGCTAATATAAAAATTCTGTACTATTTAAATAAATGTAATCTGTATAAATGAAAAATAAAACACTAAAAACTAAAATCAGTCATTGTAAATTCTACAAGTGAATTTATGCATTATTATAGTTAGAATTGATATTTATTTTGAGATTTGCTAAAGATTACAGTGTTATTGAATGATTGTGTTTTAAAAAACCTTAAGTGGTCATTAGATAATGGGAATCATAATCTAAATGTAAAAATTAGCATGCACAATTAAAGATCCAAGAATTCTGAGTTTCTCTGTTATCAATAACTATAGTGGTACCAGTATATTGTGCATCCCTGGTTTTTGTCCTTTTTGGACCCTGACAGTCTGTCAAGTTGTTTTAGAAGCATTATGTACCGATATTTATCATTGTAAAGTGATTTTGAAGTAGCTTTGTTTTTAAAATCAAATAATAATGTGATTTTCTCATTGTAGTAATTCAGCGCACCATCATAAGCAAGGTTTGTGTTTACGTTTTATGTGTATGTGAATGCGTTCTTGTGAACTCACACACTTAAGCCACTGGAAATCCCTTCCCCACATGATCAGTCCTGACCAGTGTCACCGTGGTGCAGTTTTGTTGCTCTCAGCAGCTGTGGGACGGGGGAAATACATCTTGTTGTCACTAGACGCGGGCTAGACGAAGGAGAATGGGGAAAAATGGGTGTGTAGGGGATCCTCAGCAGAAACGTTTCTTCAGAGTAAATTAGATTTTTTAACAGCCCTCTCCATCCCCAAAGCCGCTATTAATTTAACCTGGATTTACTCTTCCAGTTACAATTTAGAAAGGGATCAAATAAAAACACTGTCATAGAAAATCTTGATACCTTTAGCAGATTTGGTGCCACTTACTAGCTCTGCTGATTTATACTGCAGTTAGCAAAGGAGCGGAGAAATAGAGGACGAGAAATCAATTGCACCCTCCAAGGCTTATTTATGGCTGCGCAAAAGCAGAGGACGGAGAGGACTGCTGGTAAACTTGGCACCAGAGGAGCTCAACTGCAGAGGACAGAGCTGACAATGAGCCAAATGATAACATATTGTACATACAATGTTTAATAAGAATAATTTATGTATTTATTTGTAATTTATTTGTTTAATAATAATATAAACATGCTGTTCATTCATTTTATACCCAGTTAAATTTTCTCTTCCTGTTTCAGATCCAAGCAGAGGACCTCATTTTACGGGCTGCCGCTCCAGAGAGCAGGAGACCTTCCGTTGCTGGTGGAGCGCTGGGATCTTCCAGAACCTCACCGAGCCTGGAGCTCTCAGGGTCTTCTACCGGACAAAAAAGTAAGAGACAAACACTGAAAGACAACAACTACCTTAAGGTTTTAAAAAGACAGGGCGGAGGAGGATACATTTCATTTAATAAACAAAAGCCGTTCCTCCTGCCAAGATGCAGACCTTGCACTGTCACATGTGCCGATAAAGAGAAGGCAAAATGGAATGATTAAAGTTACACAGGACTCAGGAGAATGAAAAGACTGTGATTAATGAAATAAATGTATTACATTCTTAAATAGGATTCAGGGTCTAGAAGACTACAAATCAGCCAATTTTATAATATAATATAATAATAATTTTAAGAGTTATTAATACATTTTAACAATAAATTTGGAATCATGAAGATAATATAATAATTTTAATACATTTTAATAATACATTTGGAATCATGAAGATCTTTTTATGTTTTTGAAAGAAGTCTCTTATTTTGCTCAAGAAATGTTTCTTAATATTATCAGTGTTGAAAACATTGTTTCTTGAGCAGCAAATCACTATATTAGAATGATTTCTGAAGACTTGTGTAATGGCTGCAAATTCAATCATTTCATTTGATATAAAAAAATATCAGTTAGAACCAGTTAGAACAAAACAGTTCTTTAAAATGGTCAAGTTCTTCACAATAGTATTGTTTTTACTGTATTTTTTTTTATCAAATAAATGCAGCCTATATTAATAAATGTTCATAATTTTTTCATTTAAATTGTGTATAATTTGGTGGACCATTAACATTTTTGGGTAAAATTAATATAAATTTATATTAAAGGGATAGTGAAAATGAAAATTCAGTCATTAATTACTCACCCTCCTGTCGTTCCAAATCTGTAAGACCTTTGCTCATATTCTGAACACAAATTAAGATATTTTTGATGAAATACGAGAGCTTTCTGACCCTGCATAGACAGCAACGCAACTACCACATTCAAGGTCAGGAAAGGTAGTAAGGGCATCATTAAAATGGTGATGAGTGTTCCTGTTGCTCAGTGGTAGAGCATTGCGTTAGCAGCGCAAAAGGTTGTGGGTTCAATTCCCAGGGAACACACATACTGGTAAAAAATGTATAGCCTGAATGCACTGTAAGTCGCTTTGGATAAAAGTGTCTACTAAACGCAAAAATTATTTATTATTATTATTATTAAAATAGTACATGCGACAACAGTGGTTCAACCATAAAAATATTTAAAATACCAAAAATATCTTAATTTGTGTACCGAAATTGAACAAAGGTCTTACAGGTTTGGAACAACATATGGGTGAGTAATTAATGACAGAACTTACATTTTTGGGTGAACTATCCCTTTAATTGTCTCGTGGTGTAAAAAATTAATTGCTACAATGTATGAGTACATTAATTATGAGGACATAAAAACTGCATCCATAATAATTATCAAATGCTATTTAAAATGGTTTTGTATAGAGCAGTGTTTCTCAACTTCAGTCCTCCGGACCCACTGCTCTACACATTTTGTATGTCTTCCTTATTTAACGCACCTGATTCAAATCATCAGCTCGTTAGGAGGGAGATCCATGAACTGAACTGAGTGTGTCAGATAAGAAAGACCCAAAATGTGCAGAGCAGTGGGTCCCGAGGACTGGAGTTGAGAATCACTTAGATAGAGTATAGCATGTCTCACTGTATTGTATGATTTAATGTTTTCATCATCATTTGTACGTATTTCAAGCCAACTATCCATAGAATCCATGCAGTGCAATGAGGTGTCTAATATTTGTATACATCTAATAATATTGTTTTCTTTATTAACTGCCATATAGTGCCCTCTCAGAATGGCAGGAGTGTCCAGACTACACACATACTGTGAAAAACGAGTGCTACTTCAACAAGACCTTCACACACATCTGGACCTCCTACTGCATTCAGCTGCGCTCAGTTCGTGAGAACATAACCTATGACGAGACCTGCTTTACAGTGGAGAACATAGGTGAGTTAATAGCTGTGAAACTGCTCCATGAAGGTTTACACAATTACAGAATGATCTATGTTGGAGGTCTGACTTCAAATGTTTTGTGTCTTTCCAGTGCATCCTGACCCACCAATTGGGCTGAACTGGACTCTACTGAATGTGAGTCGCTCAGGGTTGCACTTTGACATCCTTGTGCGCTGGGCCCCCCCTCCGTCAGCAGATGTGCAGACGGGCTGGATGAGCCTGGTGTACCAGGTTCAGTACCGGGTCAGAAACGCCTCCCACTGGGAAATGGTATGTCCTTAAAATGTTTCTGGGCAGTTATTAAAGTAACAATATTGTGTGTGGGAGAGATTCATTTTGATTATATGCCATACACATGACTTATAGTCACAGATATTTTTTGCTTTGAACTTTCACCCAGCTACTGAAATTGCAACACTTTCAGTAGATAATAAAAGTAATGTAATGAAAACAGTAAAATTGTTATAACATTTGTATAAAATGTTCTTGCTTTAAATAGTCAGATGATGTGCCAAAGTGATATGCAACTATAATGCAGTCAACATACTTGGAACTAACTATCTATCTATCTATTTAGCGCAAATACTGTAGTGTCTCGTTAAAAGGTTGTAAAAGCATGCATAAATAAATATACAAATGCTGCTTAAATAATATATCATTCATATTAATATATTAAAACTAACCTTGTTTACACTTTATTTTACTGTGTCCTTGTTACAATGTAATTATACATTTAAGTACTAAGTAATATTAATAAACTACATGTACTATACTTACTATATGGTTAGGGTTAGGATTAGGGTTTGGTTTAGGGTTAGTTGCATGTAATTATGCATAATTTATTGTTATTACTATAGTAAGTACAGTACATGTAACTTGTCACAAGGGCATCGTAACATTAAGTGTTACCCTAACCTTTAAGGGTGTGCTCCAAGTGTGTGTTCACGTGTGTGTGTGCACTTTGGATGGGATAAATGCAGAGCACTAAATCCGAGTATGGGTCACTATACTTGGCCACATGTCACGTCATGTAACGTCACTTTAACATTTTTATCAGCCAGTAAGGATTAAAAATGAGCAGATCTGTAGCATGAAATAATGTAAATCTAGAGAATCCATCTTTAAAAGTAAGTTTGTGGAGTTCATCAGACCATCACAGAACATTCTGTAGCTGTTTTGATCTTCCTCTCTTGATGTACTCCCAGGCATTGCGGTGGAGGAAATTGGCTATACCACGCTATTTATTGTATTCTGAGAAATACAATTTTGTGTTGGAGACACATTATAAGCCAGTATTCATCTACTCTTTCTAAAAGGGTCACCGCTGGTCCAGAGCAGTCATATGTGCTCTGTAATTCAGGCTTGGTTCTGGGAGATCTTTGCATCTGGCAGGATCTTCAGGGGCTCTCTCGGTTTTACACTCCCCGACAGCCACGTTCCCCCGGCCTGCCCAGCGGTCCTGCCCAGCCTGAGCAGACACACAAAAAACCACACTGAGCCACATGTTAAATCACTGCCGTATGTTGGCAGGCCTGAATAGATCAGAGGGGAATGATTCACTGTTACAGTTATTCCTGTAGGCCCTCTGCTGAGGTCACATACAAGTACATTCACTTTTTGGTGTCCTCAAGAGTTTCAGATATAAACTTTAAGGATTATTTTTAGGTTAGTATTCTCTTTGTGGCTTAAAATAAAGCTAGATTAGTACAAAAATGTAAGGCTTGGAGGAAAACAAATAAATAATATTGTTGAGAAAAGCCCCTCAAAGGAAGATAATTAAAAGTCATTATATTATTAAATATGCATTGAAAAAGTCATTGGCCTACAGTCCACTGTAATCCATTTTGCCAACTAAATTAACATTAAATCTGTTTACCATTTCTTTACACATTAAATTGACAGCCCTGGAAAAAACGCACAGTTCTTTTCATATATCGATTAGTCTCTCTGAGTAAATGTAATGGCTCACAAATGCTAGTTTATTGCTCAATCTCTTGTTTTGTGCTTTTCTTACTCACTTTTTCATCCTTTCTTATTGCAGCTGGACCTGGAGAGTGGCACACAGCAGTCCATCTACGGTTTACATACTGACAAAGAGTATGAAGTCCGGGTGCGCTGCAAGATGTCAGCCTTTGACAACTTTGGCGAATTCGGTGACAGCATCCTTGTGCATGTGGCACAGATACCAAGCAAAGGTTAGTCGACACCAGAAACTTGACTTGTTGTTTGCACAAAGTGAAAGCAGCTGTGCAGCTCAACCATCAGGAATCAGTTAAGCAAATTGCTCCAGGGTAAGAAAAGACCATTTCTCTTTGCACAGAATCAACGTTCCCGATGACATTGGTGTTGATTTTTGGAGTGATTGGATTGGTGATTCTTCTTGTCCTCCTCATCTTCTCTCAGCAGCAGAGGTGAGATTTTTTTTAAACCCCTATAAAGTGTATCTCCCAAATATGGTCATTTGTCAACCCAAAATAAAAGACAAAACAATATATATAAAAAATGTGATTCTACATATTGAAAATTTGCCCCCTTTTTTAAATTATGTTAAGCTATAAGCTGGGAATTTCTCTGTCTACACAACCCCTGGAACAACACACAATTACAAATGCATATAATGGTTTTAATTTACAAAATGTTGCTAATTTGTTTTCACAGGTTGATGGTAATATTTTTACCACCTATTCCTGCACCTAAAATTAAAGGCATCGACCCAGAGCTGCTGAAGGTAATTCTGCATTAAACATGTATAACGTTACATGAACATGTACCTTATTTTGTAAATTTTTTTAATACAAATTACATCTGTCTTGTTTTTGCAACTGCAAGTAATTATAATAATGTGTAATACAGTATATATAGGATGGAAAATGTATTGTTCAGTGTGTTTCTGCTGATAAATAAGACAGGATAAAAGATTTAAGAATTACTGATTGATTGTTGTTTTTTTTGTTTTTTTTTGACAAAGACAATAAGCCTGGTATGTTGCTCGTCATAAAATGCCTACAATTACAGAAATTGTCAGCAAAACAATGAGAGGTGAATACATGAATAAGAAAATTACGCAGGGTCTTACATAAGAATTATTTCAGTGTTGCGTTTTAAAATTAGAAGATTAAGCCTCTGTGCAAATCTTGCATGAGCTGATGAATCACTGCAGAACCTGATTGTTTTGAAAAGG
Source organism: Sinocyclocheilus grahami (assembly GCF_001515645.1). NCBI lineage: Eukaryota > Metazoa > Chordata > Actinopteri > Cypriniformes > Cyprinidae > Sinocyclocheilus > Sinocyclocheilus grahami. The sequence goes on along the minus strand of NW_015505515.1, from coordinate 937,462 downwards.
CCATAATTGTTGACATGTTGTGGGTGTTATCCCATAATTATTTAAACCTCCAAAAAGCTTGGGGACTTGTTAATTAAACAACCCTCGTACTCCATTTTTAGAGTGTAGTGTAAGCATGAAACAATTAAACCCCAAGAGCAATCGAGAACAAACACACCTATGCCCACATAAAAATTTAATGTATGAATGTAGTTTTTCTATCACAGTTTTATTTTATTTTTTTATAGCACTTATGTCCTATCTAATAACACCATATATTCTCTCTTTCACTGACAGAATGGAAAGCTTGACCAGCTCAATTCTTTGCTGAGCAGTCAGGATATGTACAAACCGGACTTCTACCATGAGGATCCATGGGTGGAGTTCATCCAGCTGGACCTTGATGACCCTGCAGAGAAGAATGAGAGTTCTGATACACAACATCTGCTGGGCTTGTCCCGCTCAGGCTCTTCTCACGTCCTTAATTTCAAAAGCGACGACGATTCGGGTCGTGCTAGCTGCTACGACCCAGAAATCCCAAATCCCGAGGACTTGGCTTCCCTTCTGCCTGGTCATTCTGGACGGGGAGATAACCTCCCTCTGGTTTCCAGAAGCAGCTTGTCCATCCCTGACCTTGGCGTCCAACAGACATCAGAAGTTGAGGAGACGCCCATTCAAACGCAACCTGCTGTGCCCAGCTGGGTTAACATGGACTTTTATGCCCAAGTAAGCGATTTCACACCAGCAGGAGGAGTGGTGCTTTCACCTGGACAACTGAACAGCTCTCCGGAGAAAAAGAAGGAAGAAGAGAATGAGAAGAAGATACAGTTCCAGCTGGTTTCCGATGGAGCCTACACCTCAGAGAACACAGCCAGGCAACTTTCTGCCGAAGTGCCGCCCAGCCCTGGTCCTGAGCAGGAGTACCAAACATTTCCAACCCAAGCTGTTGAGGGGAACCTCTGGAACGGGGAGTACCTGGTGTCCACCAGTGATTCCCAGATACCGTACCTTCTTCCCGAAGCTACTCCAGCCCCCATACTGCCCCCAGTGTCAGACTATACTGTAGTGCAGGAAGTGGACGCCCAGCACAGCCTCCTCCTGAATCCTCCTTCCTCACAGCCCGCAATATGCCCTCACAGCCCAAACAAACACCTCCCAGCAATGCCAACCATGCCTATGGGGTACCTCACCCCAGACCTTCTGGGAAACCTGACCCCATGAAGGGACTAAAAAGCGCTTTTTGGACCTTCTCACTGCTGGAAACCAAAGTTGCATGAATGGCGCGACACGGGACGGAAATTCTGCACATGAATTTTGAAAACGTTTCTTTTCTGTCAGCTGTTGCAGTAGTGCTATGCTAGCTCGCTGAGAGAGTTTAAATGTATTATCAATTAACAATCAGAAACATCAGCTGGTTACATGTAAAAAAAAATTACTACAGAAATATTCTCGCTTGCTGTGTCTGAGAACCATTTTGAAAATGTGTTTATCTTATAACAGAGATACAGATCTAGAGCTACAGTGGCATTGGGATGAAATAGATTCAATAAGATAAATTCAAACATATCTTTATACAAAATTGTTTACACACAAGTGAAAGAAGTATCGCTTTACTGTGATTTCCTTAACCTGGATTTGCTTGCATATGGAATATTAAAAATATTCCATTGCATCATATTAAGGTTCCCAAAATATTTTGGTTTCGTGGACGAGTCGATATTTTTTGATCTTGTTAAGGGAACCTGCTTTCTCAGATTTATGGGAGCCATTTTGAGCGCTGCATCCTTTCTGCACATTTTATCCTCTGCCATAGCCAGATGGATAATCTCAACAAATTAACTTTTTCAATATGCTAAAACACAAAAAAATGGGGTTGTGGTGCAGATGTGTATTTTAGCATCACTATATATGACTGTAATATTTGAGATCATTACTAGAAAATGTTGAGACAAGGTTTTGTAATGATATTAGCCCACTGAACAAGGTTACCTTTGCTTGTTCAAAAAGTGAAAAATTAACTTGTCTTTATTTGTATTAAAGGGGGTCATATGATGTTGCTAAAAAGAACATTATTTTGTGTATTTGGTGTAATGAAATGTGTTTATGCGGTTTAAGGTTTAAAAAACACATTATTTTCCACATACTGTACATTATTGTTTCTCCTCTATGCCCCGCCTTTCTGAAACGCGTTGATTTTTACAAAGCTCATCGGTCTGAAAAGCGAGGTGTGCTCTGATTGGCCAGCTATCCAGTGCGTTGTGATTGGCCGAATACCTCAAGTGTGTGATGGAAACGTTACTCCCCTTACCATACTGTGATGGTGTGTCCCGGCCGGAGCGACGAGACAAAAACATTAAAACCCATTATAAACGAGGCATTTGTTGCATCCAGTGGGGACATAATTACGGATTATAATAACATATACTGTCTTTTTACGTGTTGCGTTGCATCGCGCCGCGTAAACATAAAACCATGTCTGCATTTGTGATCGGAGAAATGACAAACAACAAGCGCTACTCTACACTGCTCAAAACTCGCGTTTGAATTGTCAGTGGCAAATTCTTTATATATAAAAAACATACTTACAGTCTGTGAGTCAGAACAGCCGGCATTGTAGTCTACTCTCCCAGGATCAGGGAACAGTCATCCATAAAATGTGCTGCACACATATATATTTGGGTTGAACTGTTGAACTGATGACCCCGGGCTGGACTCCGCTTCGTCCATGGTGAAAGCCGATCCGGCGATCCACAACGCGAAGTTAATGTATTTCCTCAGCGGAAGTGGATATCGTCCTCTTTTGGAAGGCCAAACAAAGTAGTTTCGCTTTCACAACGAAACACACAGCGTGTTCACGACATGGCGGCAGCAACAATACTACAGCGAGAATCAAAGTGAACATTTGGGCGGCGTTATGCAAATCTTCCCACATCATGACGTAGACATGTGGGGGTGTGTTAGAACGAGCCGTTTTAGGTAGGCGTGGTTGACTCATAACTTTTATATAGAACATCTCTTTGGATTTGAGACTTTAGTCCTTGAAACATTACAGATCTTCTTTATGCACCAAGAGCTTGTAACACTCCAAAGAGAAAGGAAAAATTGAAATCGCATCATATGACCCCTTTAATGTATCCAGGGCAATTGTCAAAAGAAAGCGCTTGTAGAGTCTTTGCTGTGCAATGCAAACTGTATGGTAAGTTTTCTTATGTGTTACCTTTGAACATGTAGCAGTTTTATATTGAAGAAGACACTATAAATGTGTACATGCATTTACAATGGGAGTTACATTACAGAATAGCTGGGAAAGATGTGCCAATTTTTGGACTTGTTTTATTAGACAAAGACTTGCCATTAAATAAGGCTATAATTCTTGTCAGGACAGTTAATTCAGTGATGTCCTCTAGAAACAGCATAATCTTGTGCACCACAGCCTCTATACAGGGACAAAAGCTGCTTTTAACTACAGCTATTTTATGAAATAATGCATTATAATAGAAGAAATAATAACTGGAGTATCTTTTTTGATTTACAACCATAGACTTTTAAGAGTTCTCGAGCCACATATTGGAAAACCAGTCAGTGAATTTCGCACAGATGTAATTCTATGCTGTTTATAAGTTTGTACAGAAAAAGTATTGCTTGTTAAGTTGTGTAGATGAGCTTATTTTGAGCGCTTTGTGACTCTTACATGTTCTCTGTTTTTAGAGAAGCACAGTAGAGGTATATGATGGTGAAGAAGGAGCCTTTGGATTACACACTCAATTGGTCCTGGGCTTGCCTATGATGCTTGAATACTGGGTCCTGACTTGTTTTAGGTGTCTGTTGTAGTTGCAGTGCCTTCCAAAAGCATTTGATTTTGTTCTGACTTTGAATTGTATTTATTTGTGCCCCCAAAGTGTTTGATTTTTATTCAAATTGTTTTGGTTATTTGTGCCCCAAACATTTACAAGTATATTAAAGCTACACCGACAGTTTGGCAAACCATTTGACACAATGAATTGAACTTAATGATTAATATTGCATATTCCAACAGAAGCTAAAGGAATAGTTCAATTCAATCTATATTTAAACAGATTGTTCAGGTAGATCTTACAAAAACAATAGACCATGACTTTAAAGACCCATAAAAGTCATCAATATGGCTTGTGCGCTATATTCTAAATCTCCTGATGACATTTGAAAGCTTTGTGTGATGAACAAACCAAAATTGAAGCTGTTATTCAGTGATAATATTCAGCCCCATTTAGACTGGGTCATGAACACTCTTAAAAATAAAGGTTCCAAAAGGGTGTTTTTGCAGTGATGCTATAGAAGAACCATATTTGGTTCCCCAAAGAACCTTTCAGTGACCAGTTCCTAAAAAAAACCATTTTGAAGAATTTCTAAATAAAATAAAAAAATCAAAAAAAAACTTTTTCGACTATAAAGAACCTTTTCTGCATTTGAAAGGTTCCATGGATGTTCAAGGTTCTTCATAGAACCCTTGATGCCAATAAAGAACCTTTATTTTTAAGAGTGAAGTCAGTCAGTTAAACAATTCAGGAATGACTTGACGTATAGTCCAATTTGTAAACCTAATCCAATCCTAATCCAAACAATTTGTTCACTTATCCAGTCTTTGAGTTCAACTCACTGGCTCACTGATTCAGTCTCCGCAGTTCTTGAGGTCCAGACACTTATGGTAGGGCGCATACAATTTTTTTTTTTGCGTGTGTGTTGTTTTCCACAGATTAAAATGACACTATACAGGTTAAGAACAACATGATAGGGAGTAAATAATGACAGAATATTATGTTTTAGATGAACTGATCTTCGTAAATGGCTTCCCATACTGTGCTATTAACAGACATCACAGAACAAGGCTGATCTTTCCCTGTTGATGTTCTGCCAGATCTGTACAGATGCATGAGCAGAGCCTGCTTGTCTAGGGCAGACTCTATAGTCAGTTTTTTCCTTAGTATGCGAAAGTTCTAAAATGTACTGTTATTTTTAACCTGCACGTAGGTTCGTAGGTTAATAAATTCTTGATAGTCCACAAGTAAATTCTGGAGTTAATCTCAGATCCACAGTTTTGTTTACTGAGATAATGAGATAAAAATACAAAACTTCTTTAAATTGCTTTTGGAGGGCAGTGTATGTGTTTCATAATAACAGCTCAGGCTTATCAAGTGTATTGTTTGATTTAATAATTTATTTAGTACAATTTGTGTGTTCTATTGTACCGCAGTAGAATGAAGTGCCATAATTATGATGCTAAGCCTTTGTTGTTGTGCGAACACACCGATACACCTAAGACAAATGGGACCAAAAACTGTTGAACAATGAGCCGGAGGGGACGACTTGATGCTGAAGCTCATATTAGAGATATATATAGTGTAGATATTGGTGAAGAGATTTTAAAAAATGGTACAGGAGAACGTATTTAGCTTTTTCTTATATTGAGCTGGAGAAAAAGAAGAAAAAACTGTTAAAATATTTACTTTTATATTATATATATATATCAGAAATATAAAGTATTTAATCAAATATGATATATTTCTGATATATAAGACAGATTTTTAATGGCCTATACTCTTATGTGCCTCCACACACACACAACAGGACATAAGCTAAATCAGTAAGGATAAAGCATAGATAAGGAGTAACGATTTCACTTGTGAAGTCCTGCACATGTTTATTATGTGTATATATGATTAATAGTAGGCTTATACATGATGTAGTCAATCTTAACACTGTGCTAAGCAACGTGCCATTCTTTTATATGTAAAGATATTGCCTTATTGAGAAATATCAAGTATTATACAACTCTTCTGCTGCTGCCATTGCTGTGAAACCAGCATGTTCATGTTTTAATGGAAATGTCTTAAGCTCTCATGATATGTGGTGTACGATATGCATTGTAGCTTCTGCTGTATGTTGCGTTCCTGCAGTGCTGCTTGAACTTAATGATTAATATTGCATATTCCAACAGAAGCTAAAGGAATAGTTCAATTCAATCTATATTTAAACAGATTGTTCAGGTAGATCTTACAAAAACAATAGACCATGACTTTAAAGACCCATAAAAGTCATCAATATGGCTTTTGTGCTTTATTTTTAATCTCCTTCTTGAATTTTTAAACTTTTTGTGGAAATTGAAGCTGTTATTCAGTGATAATATTCAGCCCCATTTAGACTGGGTCATGAACACTCTTAAAAATAAAGGTTCCAAAAGGGTGTTTTTGCAGTGATGCTATAGAAGAACCATATTTGGTTCCCCAAAGAACCTTTCAGTGACCAGTTCCTAAAAAAAACCATTTTGAAGAATTTCTAAATAAAATAAAAAAATCAAAAAAAAACTTTTTCGACTATAAAGAACCTTTTCTGCATTTGAAAGGTTCCATGGATGTTCAAGGTTCTTCATAGAACCCTTGATGCCGATAAAGAACCTTTATTTTTAAGAGTGAAGTCAGTCAGTTAAACAATTCAGGAATGACTTGACGTATAGTCCAATTTGTAAACCTAATCCAATCCTAATCCAAACAATTTGTTCACTTATCCAGTCTTTGAGTTCAACTCACTGGCTCACTGATTCAGTCTCCGCAGTTCTTGAGGTCCAGACACTTATGGTAGGGCGCATACAATTTTTTTTTTTTGCGTGTGTGTTCTGTTTTCCACAGATTAAAATGACACTATACAGGTTAAGAACAACATGATAGTGAGTAAATAATGACAGAATATTATGTTTTAGATGAACTGATCTTCGTAAATGGCTTCCCATACTGTGCTATTAACAGACATCACAGAACAAGGCTGATCTTTCCCTGTTGATGTTCTGCCAGATCTGTACAGATGCATGAGCAGAGCCTGCTTGTCTAGGGCAGACTCTATAGTCAGTTTTTTCCTTAGTATGCGAAAGTTCTAAAATGTACTGTTATTTTTAACCTGCACGTAGGGCGCATACAATTTTTTTTTTTGCGTGTGTGTTGTTTTCCACAGATTAAAATGACACTATACAGGTTAAGAACAACATGATAGGGAGTAAATAATGACAGAATATTATGTTTTAGATGAACTGATCTTCGTAAATGGCTTCCCATACTGTGCTATTAACAGACATCACAGAACAAGGCTGATCTTTCCCTGTTGATGTTCTGCCAGATCTGTACAGATGCATGAGCAGAGCCTGCTTGTCTAGGGCAGACTCTATAGTCAGTTTTTTCCTTAGTATGCGAAAGTTCTAAAATGTACTGTTATTTTTAACCTGCACGTAGGTTAATATTTTCTTAAATTCTTGATCACTTATCCAGTCTTTGAGTTCAACTCACTGGCTCACTGATTCAGTCTCAGCAGTTCTTGAGGTCCAGACACTTATGGTAGGGCGCATACAATTTTTTTTTTTTGCGTGTGTGTTCTGTTTTCCACAGATTAAAATGACACTATACAGGTTAAGAACAACATGATAGTGAGTAAATAATGACAGAATATTATGTTTTAGATGAACTGATCTTCGTAAATGGCTTCCCATACTGTGCTATTAACAGACATCACAGAACAAGGCTGATCTTTCCCTGTTGATGTTCTGCCAGATCTGTACAGATGCATGAGCAGAGCCTGCTTGTCTAGGGCAGACTCTATAGTCAGTTTTTTCCTTAGTATGCGAAAGTTCTAAAATGTACTGTTATTTTTAACCTGCACGTAGGTTAATATTTTCTTAAATTCTTGATAGTCCACAAGTAAATTCTGGAGTTAATCTCAGATCCACAGTTTTGTTTACTGAGATAAATCGATTTAAATACAAAACTTCTTTAAATTGCTTTTGGAGGGCAGTGTATGTGTTTCATAATAACAGCTCAGGCTTATCAAGTGTATTGTTTGATTTAATAATTTATTTAGTACAATTTGTGTGTTCTATTGTACCGCAGTAGAATGAAGTGCCATAATTATGATGCTAAGCCTTTGTTATTGTGCGAACACACAGATACACCTAAGACATATGTGACCAAAAACTGTTGAACAATGAGCCGGAGGGGACGACTTGATGCTGAAGCTCATATTAGAGATATATATAGTGTAGATATTGGTGAAGAGATTTTAAAAAATGGTACAGGAGAAAGTATTTAGCTTTTTCTTATATTGAGCTGGAGAAAAAGAAGAAAAAACTGTTAAAATATTTACTTTTATATTATATATATATATCAGAAATATAAAGTATTTAATCAAATATGATATATTTCTGATATATAAGACAGATTTTTAATGGCCTATACTCTTATGTGCCTCCACACACACACAACAGGACATAAGCTAAATCAGTAAGGATAAAGCATAGATAAGGAGTAACGATTTCACTTGTGAAGTCCTGCACATGTTTATTATGTGTATATATGATTAATAGTAGGCTTATACATGATGTAGTCAATCTTAACACTGTGCTAAGCAACGTGCCATTCTTTTATATGTAAAGATATTGCCTTATTGAGAAATATCAAGTATTATACAACTCTTCTGCTGCTGCCATTGCTGTGAAACCAGCATGTTCATGTTTTAATGGAAATGTCTTAAGCTCTCATGATATGTGGTGTACGATATGCATTGTAGCTTCTGCTGTATGTTGCGTTCCTGCAGTGCTGCTCCTATCTCTTTCCTTCTCATGTAGCATTTTCTTATGAATCTCTGTCTTTTGCGAAATTCTTAAATTGCATAGGCAGTTAAATGCCTGTCTGTACATGCAAGTTGACAAATGCATATGATATATAGACATGCTAGTGCATTTCATCTTCTGTACGCTTAGTCCTGTATTTGACATTTTTTGGAGCAGTTTTGTGCCAATTTTTCATCAAATGATGTATTTGCCTTATGGATGCACACCGCTGAGCATTACTAGAGACATTATAAAGAACTTGATTCAGGTTTGTTATTGAAACATTTGTACAGTTTGCTGTTTGGAATTGGTTGAATTCGTCATACCTCAAATGATTTGCTTTGTTCTGTTTTCTTCAATTTAATAACGATAGCTTCAAACGATTAGATTATCTGTGGCCGTATGGTGTTGGTTGTTTCATGTTTTATTTATAGACATGGACTGGACTGTTAAGTTAATCTTGTTGCAAGTAATATTAGTATATTGTTCTGGCTGAATGTGTGTACTGTGCGCTAGGGTATTACTGTAAAAATATATGTTTCGGCTTTTCAGGCATCATTTCCTTCAAGGTGAGGACAGACTGGTAAAAAATAAACAGAAATAGCCCTAAACACAAGACTGATTGGGAACAACAACTGAAAAAAGCCTCCAGCATGTTAACAGAATTCATTTTTAAGCAAGCAATAGAAGTGAAAGAAGAAAAAGTGTTAGACTTGCATTATGGGCACCCAAGAGTCTACATTTATAAAGCAATATACCATAAAAATGAGTTCTACTAAACTTGTAGTCCACAATATTGTTACAGATAAGGAAAAGTGTAGTGCCTTTTTAGGGCCTTTCTACCTTTCTAGTGAATAGCAGGAAATATATTTATGAAAATATAAGTTATTAAAATTGTATTTATTATCAAATAAAATAATAGTAAAATAATAAAATAATTATCTTAAAATAGTTAATTAATGATTAACTTATTTTATTAATTATAATTTAAAAATATGAATTATTGACAATATCACTTTTTTATTATAAATTATTTTATTCATTAAAGATGCATTAAATTAATAAAAAATGACACATTTTTAGTATTACAAAAAAATGCTATTTCAAATAAATGCTGTTCTTTTGAACTTTCGGTTCATCAAAGAATCCTGAAAATATTAAGCAGCTGTTTGCAACACTGATAATAATAATAAGAAATGTTTCTTGAACACCAAATCAGCATATTAGAATGATTTCTGAAAGATCATGTGGCACTGAAGACTGGAGTAATGATGCTGAAAATTCAGCTTTTCAACCACAGGAATAAATTACATTTGAAAATATATTCAAATAGCAAACAGTTATTTTAATTTGTAATGATATTTCACAATAATACTAATTTTAATGTATTTTAAATCAAATAAAAGAAGCCTCGGTGAGCAAAAGAAAAATCTTACTGACCCCAAACTTCTGAGCACTAGTGCACAAATAAAAAATCTTTAAAAAATGATTGTGTGTGTATGTATATATATATATATATTTCTGTTTCTCAAAGTATTTCTACTTTCAGTTAATTATATTTATTATATTAATATGATAGATATACTTTACTGTTTCTGTGGTCTGCCACAGAGTTAATAGACATCGTATGAATAAATGAATCATCTCACTTGCGCATGGGTAATATCTAGTTCATAACACCTCAGGAAGTTGTCTTCGTTCTCATTTCACAGCGTTGTCATGGAAAACAGGAACAAACTGTAACCTACAGCACAAGGGGTCCATTAGTATGATGTGTATGACAGACTAATTTTACTACATCATTGAGAGCCATGCTGTGGAGAAGGCCTGATGCATTATGAAGGCCAGGTCAACACCACCGAAGCCTTAATGTACCGGGAACGAGGGGAAGAGCAGGCGTCCAGCAAGTACCCGATAGAAGCTCTCCGGCCTCTGCTAAGTGGAAACAGAAGCAGCAGGACCCCGGATGATAGGGAAAGCAGATCAGGCAATTTGGTGAGTGGTGCATACTTAGCAACACTGCGTGGGGCTGATTGGATCTGTGTAGCCCCTCTCACAGTCCGCCTCTCGGGACATTGTAAGTAATTGGCCATGAGTCTCTGCTCTCCTGCACTGGATCTTCAGGCCAATTAAGCCTATCAAAGCCACCCACCCTGACCATTTATTGCCTCTACTTGCTTGTTGACCTTTTGCATTGCAAGGTTTGAGATGTGTTTAAAAGAGCTGACGTTTATATGGCATCTTTAAGGGCTGTTGAAACGAGGTAACGTCATTCTTGATCGTATGCTAAATGTTTCAGGGTCAAATTATCGCTTGTCCACACAACCCACAGCGCACTTGCTGATTCGAAAACAATGAAATAGACAGGTCTGGTACTATCCTGCAAGTCATGTGGTCTGAAAGAAACTGAGGCCATCTACTTCATGAACATTTTCACTATACTCTCAGAAAAAAAGGACAAAGCTGTCACTATGGCAGTACAAAAGTTAAAAGGCACATATTTACATCTAAATTGTACACATTAGCACCTTAGTGGAAGTCGTGGCCTAATGGTTAGAGAGTCGGACTCGTAACCCAAAAGGTTGCGGGTTCGAGTCTCGTACCGGCAGGGATTGTAGGTGGGGGTTAAAGGGATAATTCACCTAAAAATGAAAATTCTGTCATTAATTACTCACCTTCATGTCGTTCCAAATCCATAAGACCTTTGTTCATCTTCGGAACACAAATTAAGATATTTTTGATGAATTCCGAGAGCTTTCTGACCCTGCATAGACAGCAATGTAACTACCACATACAAGACCCAGAAATGTAGTAAGGACATTGTTAAAATAGTCCATGTGACATCAGTGGTTCAACCGTAATTTTATGAAGCTATGAGAATACTTTTTGTGATAAAAAAACCCCCCAAACAGACTTTAATCAACAATTTATTCTCTTCCATGTCAGTCGCCATGTTCGACAGGCGTTCACGAGAATACCACACACGTGTGAACGAAGGTCTACTATGGTTAAACTATGTTTTTTCTACAAAAAAAAACAAAACACAAACAAACCATAGTAACCACAAATTAACTCTGATTTTGCTGCACTAACCATAGTTTAATAATGGTGTTTGTAGTTAATCTGTGGTTATACAAATGCTAACGAAAAAAACTACACTGTTAATAAAATAAAACCATGGTTATGTAAGGGTAAAGTGTACATATTTGTATCTGAAGTGTACATATTAGTAGCCTATCCTTTAAAATGCTACCGAGCCAGTGAGTTTTGTACCTTTTTTCTGAGATTGTGGCACTAAAACAAAGCTAGAGCTACAATTTCTTTGCGTTGATGAAAATCTCACTGATGAATATAACAGAATGAAACAGAAGGCATTTGGTTGTTCTGCTTGCTTTAGATTTATTTGGGTTCCTGCGTAGAAACCCTTAGTCTGGAACTTAGAGGCTCATATGCTGTCTTGCTATTGATACTCCCAAGTAATTTTCTGAAAAATTCAATTAATTTGTCAATTAGGTGTTGCATGGCAGCGGTTAAAAAGGGTAATTTCGCCTTCACTTTCTCTCTAACGTTACCTGTGTTTTCTGCCAGGAGACTGTGTGTTTAAGTTCCACGCGTCTGGCATCTGCGTGTCTAACCGGATCTAAAAGGAAACACTGCAGACAGCCCAGGAGTCCAGGTTTGGGAGAAAAATGTTGGAGAGGCTCTCAAAGGGAAAGCAACATAGACGAAAGATGAATCAGTGCGCGCGCGCCATCTGTCGGTGAACTTCGGAATGACATAAAACAGTAAAAAGAACAGGTTTGAACAGGTTTCAGATTTTGTTATACTTTCCCTTTAAAAAATGTGTACTTATTTGCTAATGATTTATACGATTACATGCATGCTTAAAATAGTATACATATATAAATATATCTAAATAAAATATAAAAGATATAATAAAATAAGTTGAAAATAATAAAATAAAATACTTAGGTTACACTTTATTTTAAGGTGCCATAGTTGCAATGTAAAAAGTACAAAGTGTACTTATAGGGTTAGGGTTAACTATTATTACTACAAGTACATGTAACATATAATAAGGACACTGTGAAATAAAGTGTTACCAATATTTATTTACCTTCAGGAAAAAAATAACTGTATGTTAGCCTATATATTGTAAATTAATTCATAAAACTATGTATTTATAATCCATCAAATAAATTAAATAAAAATGTATGATATTATATGATTAAATATATATTTAAAATATTATATTAATAAATATAATATCTAAATAAAATATTTTAGAAAATGTTAAGCTAATTTAAAAATAAAAAAGTAAATATTGATTTAAACGATATAAAACAAATAATCGTATGTTATCAGTTAATTTATAATAACATGTATTTATAAGTAATTAATTCAAATGAATAAATTGAATTAAAATTAATTAATTAATTTATCAAGTTATCAGTCGAAACGTACCATTTCGATTTTCTGGTAGGATCATTTGTGTCTGTTCCATATATGTTAGCTACACTCTACTCTACTCTTATTTAACCCAGCATTTTTTAGAGTGTAGGTATAAAAATCAAAGTACAGTTCACTCAAGGTTTTTTTTTTACTTTATTTGAGTTTATCTGAGTAACATGTTTTTTTCTGTCTTACATTTCACATGCGTTTTACATTCAAATGTCATTGGCACCACAGCATACATTTTTTTCATACAGTTTCTCAGGTCTTCCAGGTGATAATAGATTTTCCAGAAAATCTTCATTAAGTATGTAAAATGTTTCAAACAATCTTTCCCAAGATAACAACAACTTAACCTTTTTCCAGTTACTCCCTTGGATACAAATTCCACTCTAATAAATGTGTAGTAAAAAATGTAAAAAAATTTGTGCATTTCCCTATGATCCATTAACATTTTTGTAATGCCAAATATGAAATGCATTTTACAATCCCCTTACAACATCTGCTCTAGTAACTAGAAGAATACAGATATAGATTCTAGATAATTCAACAGAGTTTGGTCCTTAAGAAGAAATTTTAAGATCAGAATCTCTCTGCCTACTTTACCACCTCCATCTCCACACGGCAAAACTAAAACATCTTACTGAACAGAGCAAAAAAAAAGAAGAAATTATAGATATAGATAGATTTTAATACCCCAGATGTTCATATAGGATAGCTTTGATTGGGTATAGCAAGGGTTACAGTATGTTACATGACCTTTGCCCTCTGCTCTGTGTGGCCTAACATCAAACAGGCACCACTAGTGCATAGTTTCTGCACCTGCCTTCATAAAGGCCACATAAAGCATCTAGAGGTGAAAAGACACTAACATGATGAACCTAACACACTCCCAGAAGCAAACAGACACTGGACCCATTAAAGTTTGTTTGATGTAACCAAAAAAAATATCCAAATCTAGTGCACATTTTGTCATTTAGATGTTCCTGAATTATTTATCTTCCTTCTAACAATAACCAATTTGCTAATTGTTCTGAATGGGATGCCAAGGTCCAGTGCTGCCACACACTGAGGTGTAAATACTAGTTGGTAAGATTAACCGAGAGCGTTGACCAGCAATATGGGGTTCACTGATGTTTACGTGAAGCTATAAATGATCAGACAAGATTGTTACAAAGCCAACGGCCCTGTTTACTTCTCCTGTCATACTCAACTCGCGTCCCCTGCTGGTCAGGCTCAGGCTTTTTGTGACAGCTCTCATTCAGCTTGTTGGACGGGACGTCACTGTCAGGTCTCCCTGATGTGGTTGTCCTCCTTCAGGCCCTGTCAGCGTCAGGAGGCTGGAAGAGCCCCCTCACAGTGTCAGAGGCCTGCTACATGCCCGTTGCTGTCGCCAAAGAGCTGTCGTCAGTGTCAGCATCAGCTGGTGGCTGGAGCATCTGCTCCCTGCTGTCAGCTGTACTGAACTTTTCACCTAGTGTGCTTAGCTCAAGGCCGTTTCATGATTGGTGGCTCAACGGCTGCCTGAACAAAGTCAACCTGGGCCAGGATCTGCTGACCCACATCAACCTGTTGTTGGCCGTGGTGGTGATGGTGGTGATGATGATGATGATGCCTGTGCCTCTCCACGTCGTCGGGGTGATGCCCTTCATGACCATGTCCATGATGACCGTGATGTTCGTGATGGTGATGCTGTTCTCCCTCTGTTGGTGTATTCTCATCTGTGGATTTCTTGCACTGTTCAAGTTGCAGTGAACTCTGTAATGACCAGAGGAAAGGGCAAATTGAAGGTTTTATTTTTAAAAGATGCCATAGAAGAACCTGTTTGGGTTCTCCAAAGAACCTTTCAGTGAATAGTTCTTAGAAGACCATTTGTGACCATGGACCACAAAACCAGTCATAAGGGTCAATTTGTTGAAATTGAGATGTATACATCATCTGAAAGCTGAATAAATAAGCTTTCAATTGATGTATTTCATGTTAGGACAATATGTGGCTGAGATACAACTATTTGAAAATCTGGAATCTGAGAGTGCAAAAAAAATCTAAATATTGAGAAAATTGCCTTTAAAGTTGTTCAAATGAAATTCTTAGCAATGCATATTACTAATCAAAAATTAAGTTTTAATATATTTACTGTAGGAAATGTACAAAATATCTTCATTTCCTAATGATTTTTGCATAAAAGAAAAATCAAACATTTTGATCTATACAATGTATTGTTGGCTATTGCTATAAATATATCCGAGCTACTTCTGACTGGTTTTGTGGTCCAGGGTCACATTTTTTCTTAGTGCAAGAGCATTTTATTAATCTGAAGAACCTTTTTCCAATATAAAGAACTTTTTGTGCAATGGAAATGTTCCAAGGATGTGAAAGGTTCTTCATGGAGCCGTAAAGAAAGAACCTTTTTTTAACATGCTTTTATTCTTATGTATAGAATGCATAACATATATTATAAAAACCAAAGCCTAAGAAAAACATTTATATTAGTTTAAATATTAAAAGTAAATTTTGAAGTTTTTTGTTATTGTTTTAGGCTATATGCCCATTAAAGGTGGGGTAAGCGATTTTAAAAAAATGCTTTAGAAAACTGATTTGGGCCGAGTAGCAAAACAAACTTGTAGCCAATCAACAGTAAGGGGCGTGTCTACTCATGATGTGGAGGAGAGAGCGTTCAGTGCACAGCACAGGACGGACATTAGCTGAGCCGAGTGACAGAAAGATAGAGATGGCGGATAAAAAAACAAAAGAGGAAAACGTCTGCGGAACAAAAGAAGGCTTAAGGCAATAAGGCAAGAAGTAGGACCCGTGTAAATGCCGTATCCAGTGTAGACCATAGATATGTAGATATATCTATGGTGTAGACAGCATAACTGATTATAATGAGTTCTATAGTATTTTGTCGCGCCGAGCCACTCACGTCCGGTGTGGTTTTGCTTTGTTTCACATAACTAATCGTTGCCTGGGTTGCGTACGTATGTGTGGGGCGGAGCTATCAAAATAGGAATGAGACCCTTTTGGGGTAGGGGCGTGTTTGTTTTGGTGATTTCAAATGTCAACATTGGCTACCAGAAATCACTTACCCCACCTTTAAATAATAACAGTAGAGGATTCTTACCTAAAATGTGCATTCATGTATAAAACATATACCAAGAAATAACAAATAAATTAACAATATGAATACGAATATCTGCAATAAAGAAAAACAGAACAGTTTTTCTGAATGAAGCCGATTACAAAAACTTTTTTTAAGAGATTATGTAGGCTATTTATTTGGTAGGGCGCCACCTAGAAGGAAAATGAGCTATTGAAACGTCCCTTCCCTGCGCATTTTGCATTCGCTTGCACACATTCAAATCTACCGAAGAATGTTTCAATCCAGAGAAATAAGCAATTTTAACTAGTGACACAGACCCATTGTGCCGCCTGCCATAGTGTCATTTGTTTTGTAGAAAACATGGAAACACCGTGTTTTGAATGCGCACCCTCCAGCGGCAAAAATTAGATATTGTGCCTTTAAGGACAGACGCACGAAATTTATTATGGCTTTCTTTTTAGCCCCGCATTCTTCTCCTTATATGGTGCAGAGCGCATATCTAAACAAACAGACGTCCTCCTGTGCGCGCCAGATTCAGATGGATAGAGGAAGATTTTGAGAGAATAAAATAATAGTACACGTATTATATGGATTTCTTCTATGGTACCTTTACGTGCTTTTTGGATCTTGACAGTTTATCTCATATCATTCTCAGCACCACATTGTTTAGTAACATGAGGGTGAGTAAATGAAAATAATGGAGAGAAAAAATGATTTTTATTCTGCTCATATTTATAACTGGTGTTGAGCTTACAGAAAGCATATTATATTCTATGTATATTACATACTATAATTATAATAACTGCTGTTTTACCTCAATGCTGCATTCTCCACAAATACCATCACAATAAGTAAGTCTTATGGCCTCCTCCACATGTGGGTGACTCAGGTTGGTGTAGGGAAGAGACAGATGGTAAGTGAGTCGGCCACACCTAAAAAGGTAGAAAAAGGTGTTTAGTGGAATATTATTATTAAAGTAATATAGTGATCGTGTTCATTAGGTGAATTGAACTGGATGAGTGGTGAGCCGAACCTGTCATAGACCAAGATGTCGTCCTTCTCAGCATTTACTGCCTGCCAGACATCCGGCTGACTGAGGTCTTGGGCGTAGAGGGTGATATTCATCAGTCTTTCTTTGAGCAAGGGGTGCAGCTGCTGGGACCTTTCGTCTCGGTTGTTTACCACCATGTAGTTTATATTTATATAACCTTGGTTCTCTAACTTCAGGAGCAAGTCATTGAGCCTTGAAGAACATTCAACAAGTTGGATTAGATAAATACGCCATGTGTGAACAGTACAAAGAGAGCACTATCAAGAATGCGACCAGATAAGGGTTTGAAAACCAAGGTCTCATCAAAGTTTTGCTGTTTGAAATTATTAGTATAAAGTAAAAAGTCTGCACTCACTTCGATGCTTGCTCCAAGCAGAACAATCAGCTGGCCTGGAGGTAAGCAACCACTGTCACATGTCCAAGAGCGTTCTTCGTGGGCTCCTCCTCTCCAATCTTCCACACAGGAGGACGTTTGCAGCGGGCTCCGTCTGTTTCGCTCTCTGCACTGCAGCCCACCAGCAGGCAGAGAGCCAGGGTAAGGCTGAGTGCCTTCCACATGACTCCAAACAACAGACCCACCAACCTAAACACAAAGACCAACAGTTTGTCTCATATCCATAAAAAAACTGGAGACATTTGAATTGTAAAATGCTGATACAATTCCAACCTGACAATCAACAAACATTTTTTTTGTGTATTTTTGTGTATTTTACAATTTTATTTATTGTTACATTAAATGTCACAGTTATATAAAATATATAGTGATATATAATATACTTATACTATATATATATATATATATATATATATAATGTATATATTTTATATACAACAGCTATATAAAATATGTAATGATAAAACATTTTGTAGTATTTTGTATGTATATTTTATTTTTTATTTATTATTATATTCAAATGTCACAGCTATAAAAAATATACTGATATATAATATACTAATAAAATACTGATATTTAATTCAATGAATTTTTATAGCATGTTTCACAATATATATTGTTCTAAAGAAGCTTTACAGGAAACAAGAAAAAATGGTGTAAAACAAGAAGGAAACTCTGCAGGGGAATGGTCTCTTTTGACTCAGCACATATCGAAATTACTGTCCATTCAGCAGTTATATAACTATATTGTTCTTGTATTAGTCATATAACAATCATGTACCTGTAATTATGGTAATTAACCCTGATTTAGTGATCAAAGTCAATTAAAGCAAGTTTAGGACAAGGTCCATAGTCCATCTAGATACTACTGAAGGACACTGTAAATTTTCATGACACGGAGTTGTCAGAGCCAAATTAATATGCAAACTAGTTTTAAATAATGCATTAATACCTAGGCTACATTAAACGTAAAGTATATTTGAATAATTAAAAAATGAATAAGTAATGCAAAGAAGATGTTTTACAGAACGGCTGAAAAAAAAAAAGAAATCTAAAAAAATATTATATCTCATAACTGATGAGCAACTTACTTGTTTTACTTGAGAGTCTTCAGCAGCGATACTTTCTGAGCTGGTTCTAGACAAAAACAACCCGCTCCCACACGGCTCCTCCTATTTATACTCCTCTTGTTTTTCTTGACTGAAAGTGGGGCAAAGGTCCCTCTGTCCCTGTTTCAAAAACGTTAATAGGTCACGTATTCACCCCAGGAGTATTCACCCCAGGAGTTACACGCATCAGCAGTAAATGTCTGTAACCTCCATAATGTGTTTTGAGTGGACAAGCCAAAGCTTGAGCAGGGGAAAAAAGAATGTCTAAAGTGGATTAGTATTGGTATGTGTCACTGCCAAAGTCTGTTTTTTATTTTCTTTTTCTTTTTTTTCCTTTCTAACTTTTTCATTTCTTCACACATGTCTCTTTCATAAAAAAAGAAAAACTGATAGCAAAGTTACACTTGTTTTTGCCAAAAAAAATGTCCAGATAGTAAACAGTTAACGAACACTGCATTCCAGACTTCTGTTTCCCTAGGGGCTGAAAGGGGGGGCAACACTGAAAAGAAATTACAACCAATTATGTATCAGATCATTGTGTGCAACATGGTTATTAAAGCATTCATTCGTACAGAATCAGTGATCATTTTATTTGCATGGTTCTCTTATCATCCTGTAATGTTTGCTTGTGCAGCATTGCACAGCTGGGTTAGTGTCAGCACTTTTCCTGCTGAGATGAAACTTTGACACTTCCTGTCTTTTTGCTGAACTTTGCTGAACACCCTGTTTTTAAAATTATGTAAGATATTTTCAAGACAAGACAAGTGTTTAAAACTTACATAAACGTCCAAAACCCTTTTATAAACATTCAAAGACAGTCTCAAGACATCTTATGTTTTATGATTTATCAGTTCATGTTCATTATCAATCATAAAACATAAGACAGTCTCAAGACGTCTTATGTTTTATGATTTATCAGTTCATGTTCATTATCAGATCTCATGATCTGGAGGACAGTTTGACCTCCTAGTGATGCATTTTAGATGCAGTTAACACACATTTCACTGATTACTGCTAGTTAACCGTTAACTTTAAGAATGTGTTATGAAATAATTTATTAGATAAACTGATTCTCATAAATCTTGACAATACATTTGTCTATTCTTAGTAAAGAATAAACTGTATATCCAAGTCAATGGATAGTGCAACAACTGGACATTAAATCAATAGCATCTTCAGAAATTGTCTAATCTATTTGATTTTAGCTTTTTTTCTCAAGTTTTGACAATCATTTTTAGATTAGCCTAATGTTTAACTAGCAAACCTGCAATGGTTTAACATACTCAGCTTATGTGTAAACCTGTTGATGTTTGGTTCAGATATATGAATTGAGGTTCGGCTATATGTTGTCTTCTGTTTTTACATTTAATAATTTTACATTGTACACATGCTTCCAACAATCACATCTTAGTTCTTGCTTTAATTTCGTTTAAAAGCATCAGTATTCTGTCATACATTAAAGGTCCGTGTAACGCTTCACAATTCAATTTTCAGACCATATGGTGCAAAAGCAAAAATGAAAAAATTAAACCAAACATTATTTTTTTCAGATACTTCGTTAATTAATAATTGCCATTTTCTCTCCTTTTTTCAGTTTACTAAATTGTGACTTAAGAAATGATAATTTGAATAAAAATCTAAACAATTTTGTATTTTTCAATTTTTTATCTTTCAATTTGCGCTGTGGGCTCCCATAGAAAGCTATGCCATACACACACATAACCACCGGAGACGTAGGCTAAAGATTTATTCATAAACATCAGCCGCGGAAATCAGTCTACATATATCTCCGGGTAATGTTTGAACTGTAAAAGCTACATTTGATCATAAATGTTTATAAAATATTTGCACATAGGTTTTTCCAGCAAGCTACAACATTACCACGAATGTAACTCGGCGGTAATGCCGCTGCCACTTCCAAAGTCCCGCAAGTCTGTGGCAGGCAGCAACAACCGCCGCCGTGGAAAGTGAGAAGGGTCTGGCTGCAGCCTTGCACTTGCACTCTCAGACTTGCACTCTCAGACACCCGCAAATCCGTGGCCACAGAACAGCAGAATATGAACGCAATGCACAAAGTCTCTCATTAAGCGTTTTCCTCCTGTAGAAAAACATAAACACTTAACATGGCTTAATGTATTAAGAAACATTAAGTTCAGTTAAAAGATCAAATTCGATATATAGTTATTATTGAATGTACTACAAGGCTATCAGATGGCTATGAACACAATGCGCAAACTTTCACTTGTCCTCCCATACAGCAAAACGCTTAATGTGGCATAATAACGGACTAAGATTATAAAGACAATTCAGTAGCCTGTATGTCTTGTTGTTGACTCAGAGTATATACAGACCAACAAATATGAACGTGCATTATGAAATGCATTAAGTGACTTTAAAAGGATCAACTCAGTAGGCTACAGGCAAGCAGATGAGCCCAGTACGCAATGCGTTAAATTGCACGTTAAACATTTTCCTCCTATAGAAAATCATTATAAATAAAACATGTAATGTAGCTTAATGGACAAAGACAATGATATAAAAGAGCTGTAGAAAGTATATTCTATATGGAAAAACGCTTAACGCGAAAGGCTCACCTGCTTGCCTGTACATATTAGTTATGTATATTAATAATGTAGAGGAGCATATTGAGTTTGGCCTTTTTAGTCCATTATGCCACGTTTTGCAGTATGGAAGGAAACTACTATATACATATTCATTATATTAATAAACGGCATATTTAATTTGATATTTTAATAGCATCTTAATACATTAAGCCATGTTAAGTGTTTATGTTTTTCTACAGGAGGAAAACGCTTAATGAGAGACTTTGTGCATTGCGTTCATATTCTGCTGTTCTGTGGCCACGGATTTGCGGGTCTTGTCTTTTTCTTGCAGGACCCTGTATGTTATAGTACTAAATTAGTTGTAATCATTTAATCACCACCACAGCGTCTTGTCTCCATTGGCAACACGCACGATTTGTGTGGATTGCAAGTGACTTTGTAATTTAGTTCCTTTCTTCTTGTCTTCACCACCTGGCTACTGTTGTAAAATGTTGAGAGATTCAAACAAAAAGTAATTAATAAATAGAACAAAATAGAAAATAAAGACTGCAAGTAACGTCGCTAGCGGATGCGCAAGTGTCTGAGAGTGCAAGTCTGAGAGTGCAATTAGTGCAAGGCTGCAGCCAGACCCTCTTGTGGAAAGTGGCAGCTGAGCATAGCGGAGCATAGCAAATTACTGTAGGTTATAATGCTTTTCAAATGTAGCCTTTACAGTTCAAAAAATGGAAAAATAGAAAATTGTTTAGATTTTTATTAAAATGATAATTTCTTCAGTCACAATTTAGTAAACTGAAAAAAAATTAATGTTTGGTTTCATTAAACCAAACATTTCTCTTGTCTAAATTTCTCTTAAAAAAAATAAAGATTCCAAAAGTGGGTTTTTACAGTGATGCCACGAAGAACCATTTTTAGTTCTCAGTGAACAGTTCCTAAAATTACCATTTTTCTTAATGTGAAGAAAATTGTAATCTAAAGAACCTTTTTCCACTATAAAGATCCTTTTGTGGAATGGAAACGTTCCATGGATGTTAAAGATTCTCATCAACGCCAATAAGAAGCGTTAGTTTTAAGAGTGCACTGTATCTCAGTTGTGCCTCAGGAGGCCAGTGGAGAGCTTTGTCTGTCAACGAATAACGCACGTTTCGGTTGTGAGAGAAGCAAAAAACAGTTTATTATGACAAATTTCAGCTTAATTTCAAATATCCTTAGTGAAAAATGTAATAACTTCTGTGAAAGGTCTTATGAAACATGAATATATAGCTAGAATTACTTATTTTTCTCTCTAATCGATCAAACTACATATTTTCTTTTGATTTTATAAAATTTTATTATTTTCTAGTTTTTGAACAAAAGTAACATTGGATCAGGTTTATTAAAACCTAAAACCATTAAAAAAAAACGTTTCTTAAAATAATAATAAACACTTTATTTTATCTTATCTAAAATAACTCAAACTAAAATCAAAACTGAGAACTAGCCTGTATAGACGTTTAAGAAAAACAAATAAAAATGACAATAAGATAAAAACATTTAAAATGAAATTTAAATATTTAAATTTAAAATGAAATATAAACATTAAAATTAATTTAAAATGTGAACAAAAACTATAGGCTAATAATATATCAATGAATTGTATGTACAAGACTTCCATAAAATGCTTTACTAATGGGGTCATTTTTAAATACATTTTTATTTAAATATTTTAATCCAAATCAGGTTGCCAACCAACATTTTACTTCTTAGACTTATTTACCTTTTCCATACTTTTTTTAATGTAGCTATTTATTAAAGACATATAACGCTTACAGGGGATACATAGGCCTCCAGCACAAATATTAGGCTATTTAAAAGAACAATAGACCTATATGACTTAACCTAAAGCAGTAAAGTATAATACACAACCAGAATACAAAACACAATAATAATCTACTAAAATAATTAAGCCAAAACAAATGTACATTTTCCATACTTGAAGATAACGGGATCTTTGAGCACCGTCGCCCTGGTAACCACCACCTGTCAGCCTCGCGCGATAAAACTCTACCGCAGGGGCTTATGGGAACTCGAGGCCAGAGCAAGAGCGACCGCCCTTTTCCGACGAGCGGAGGAAAAACAGCACATTGATCGCTTCAGGCCTCAAACGCGTATAAACAACCGCACTAAACATCAGAGCGTCACCCGGGGTAAGTTCTCGGGAGCGTTAGACACCCGGCGTCACTCATTATTTAGCCGAAAGGGAATCTGTCTTATTAAAAGAGCATTTTAATGCGCGATTTGATGACGTAACGACAATGGTCCAGAAAACAAATGGCGAATGCGTTAGCGGCCACAGGCCCAGCGTGCGAGTAACATGAAGCTGACTGGCACACAGTGCTGCTTTCGCCGTTTGTGTATTTCTTTAGGACCTCCAAACGGTTGGACTGTTGAAGTACGTGGCTTTTGCAGCACTTTGAGCCGATGGGTGTAAAGCAGTCCGTCTTGCGTAGAGAAGCTCCCTGTAGAAATGCGCGCTTATTCGGCATGCTGCTTAGATATGCCTGCCGCTCTATGGATCTGTTGGCATAGGGGCCATTACAAAGTATGTGCCTAATTTATCTTAAAGCATTGTCTGTGTTAATTGACACACGCCTGTGAAAGATTGTAGACGAATTGTTTGGCTTTCAAAATGCATTTAACAATTTAATATTATAGCTGTCTACCCACTTACAAAATCTGGGGTGTGTTTCCCAAAAGATTCGTTAGCTAGCTATGGTCGTTAGTTCCATTGAACTATTTTTAACGACGGGACTTGCGACCATGGTTATTTTTGGGAAACGCACCCCTGAACAAATGTAACTGCTTTTTGGTACTAAAAAGTCAATGTATCTTCACTTTTCTATTATAATTTATATATATATATATATATACATGCTGTCTTGTTATTATTGTCTGTTTGTTTCTTCATAGTACTTGCATGTGCAGGGAAAGGGCTGAACCATGTCTGTTGATGGAGATGTTGACTATGGGCATGAGTTTCCAGCCCATTACAAAGTGATGCTTGACAAACTGAATGAGCAGCGTCAGCTGGATCAGTTCACAGACATCACACTTATTGTGGATGGTGAGGTTTCCAGTGTTTGTACCTGCTAATCTAATACCTTTTGGAATTATGCAAAATATGATACAGGTGAATAAACAGGTGCTGATGATTGTGGTTACTTTAACAGGGCATCAATTTAGGGCCCACAAAGCTGTTCTGGCTGCCTGCAGTCAGTTTTTCCACAAATTCTTTCAGGACTTCACTCAAGAGCCTCTAGTGGAAATTGAAGGTACCCAACTATACATGCATCTCTGTGGAACCAAAAACTGTTATATATGATGACCCTGAACCACAAAACCAGTCATAAGGGTCAATTAAAAAAAGATTTACACATCACCTGAAAGCTGAATAAATAAGCTTTCCATTGATGTATGGTTTGTTAGGATAGGACAATATTTGGCCGAGATACAACTATTTGAGAATCTGGAATCTGAGGGTGCAAAAAAATCTAAATATTGAGAAAATCGCCTTTAAAGTTGTCCAAATTAAGTTCTTAGCAATGCATATTACTAATCAAAAATTAAGTTTTGAAATATTTACGGTAGGAAATTTACTAAATATCTTCATGGAACATGAGCTTTACTTAATATCCTAATGATTTTTGGCATAAAAGAAAAATCGATAATTTTGACCCATACAATGTTTTTTTGGCTACAAATATACCCAAGCGACTTAAGACTGGTTTTGTGGTCCAGGGTCACATATTACAATGTAGCCTGTTTTTCCTGGACAATGACTAATCTTAATCAGCAACTCTGTCTAAACTGGAAGCACTTGTTTGCAACACAGTTAGTAGACTTTGGGCTTGGTAATTTACACCTAGAAGCCCAGATTGACAAAGAAGTGGGAGGGGGGGATAATACCAATGTCACTGAATTATTGCTATGTATTTGTTTTAAATAATATTGAATTACACTTTATTTTAAGGTGTCAGTTGTTATAGTGTAATTATACATTTAATTACTGAGTAATGTTAATCAGCTACATGTACTCACTATATGGTTAGGATTAGGGTTTGGCTTAGGGTTACTTGCATGTAATCATACATCATTTATTGTTATTATAATAGTAAGTACATGTATAACGAGGACATCTTAAAATAAAATGTTACCTAATATTGTTTATTGCCCAAAACGAATAATGGAAAGTTGGCTTTTTAAAGAAATCTACATTTGGTCCAATTGGACCTGAAATCAAATTTGTTTAAAATTACCAGATACCCGAGGCTACTGATATCAGACCTGAACCATGTCTTTGCCGCTAATCATATTTTTTTAGCCTGACCCATTTGAGTCAGACCTCAGGTTTTTGTATCCAAGTTGACCGCAGTTAATGCTACCAGTTGACACATTTCTGCTATTGCATTTTATGTTCTCCCAGCCCTAATAGTAGTAAGCTAAAAATGACTCCAAATAATGTATGCTCAATAATAATAATCTTCTTTACTACAATATTTTTGTTGCAATGAACAGGTGTTAGCAACACTGCCTTCCGTCACCTAATGGAGTTCACTTATACAGCTACATTAGCTGTGAATGGTGAGGAAGAAGTCAGTGATGTCTGGAGAGCTGCAGAGTACCTTCAAATGCAGGAGGCGATCAAAGCCTTGAACAACAGGTTGCTCACTATTGTACATATTCTTTTGCTTGATTTTATCCTGAAGTTGATTTTTAACTATTATGTTTCTTCTACGTAGAAGGAATGGTACAGCCTCAGTGAACTCCTCCCAGGCCTTGGCTGGAAAGAGCAAGGCTAAAAAAAGGAAAATCGCAGAGTCCTCCAATGTGATCACTGAGACTCTTCCTTCAGTGGAGACCGAATCTGTTGAGATCGAAGTGGAGGTTGGCGAGGAACATATTGAGGTGGAGGAAAGCGGCCTGGTGGAAGTAGTGGATGCTGCTAGGAGTTCAACCGAACCCTCATCGGATGACTCTGCATTGGCCTTATTGGCCGACATCACCAGCAAGTACCAGCAGGGAGAGCAGACACTCCATGTGATGAAAAAGGAAGTAGATGATTCGGTAGTCGTGCCGGAAGAGGCTGTGATTGCCTCCAAGACCCTGGAGAATATTGAAGTGGTGGAGGTTCAGATCTCTCAGCTGGACAACCTTTTCCGTTGTGACAAGTGCGACCGCTGCTTCAAACTCTACTACCACCTCAAACAGCACATGAAGACTCACACCGCTACCCCAGATAGGGGCTTTGTCTGCAGGCACTGCGGTAAAACATATGCCCGGGAAGGAGCCCTTAAACAGCACTTGAATAATTACCATTTTGATGCGGAGGAACAGTCCCAACGACAGAAAAAGAAAGTGCATGTTTGCGAGTACTGTGAAAAGCAGTTTGATCATTTTGGACACTTCAAAGAGCATTTAAGGAAGCACACAGGTGAGAGATTATGAGGTCAAATGCATTTTAAGAAATGTATTCAAATGTAATCTCTAATCAGCTTCTCATTTATTCACGTATGTGTAGGTGAGAAACCCTTTGAGTGCCCGGAGTGCCATGAACGTTTTGCCAGGAACAGTACGCTGAAGTGCCACATGTCAGCATGTCAAAATGGCGCTGGAGCCAAAAAAGGGAGAAAGAAGTTGTATGAATGCCAGGTTGGTTTTAGCCAGTAAAATATTATCCAAACATGCATTTTTACTATGCTAAACCTTCTGAAAAACTCACTAAAAGGGCTACAGAAAATCTAATTGCTATTTTTCTGATAAATGTGATTTTGCGCGTTTTAAGATACAATATATTGCATTCAATTTCTCAATTAATTCATTTTAGTGTAACTTCATTTTTACTAAAACTGAAGTAAAAAAAAAAAAACTAGACTAGAGAAACATAAGATTACTAAAACTTTAATTAAAATTAAAATGGAAAATATCAATTTGATGATAATAGTATTTATAAAAATTTTTAAATATTAAATAAGAAATAATACCATTGTAATATTACATTGCAAAATAACAAATTGGGTATTTAAGAAAAATATAATGTTATATTTGAGAGTAGAACTGTAAAATTAATACATGTATATATTTATTATGCATATATGTATATACTGTACGTGTGTGTATGTGTGTCTATATATATATATATATATATATATGTATGTTAAAGTCTTCATATCATTTACAAATATCAAAGCATCAAGCTTCATTTTTGACAAAATACCTCAGGTTTCTTCTCATTTTTTGACAACAGCATATAATTGCTTCTCATAAGTTTGGAAAGATGGTGTGTTTCCATAAACTAAAAATATATTTATTTAAAGGCACAATATGTAAGTTTTTGCCACTGGAGGGCGCATATTCAAAACAAACAAAGAAACAAAGGCGTAGTTAGATGACGCTGTGACTGAGTGTGGAATCATTGGAGTTATCATCTTCATCCCCACAGCTGATGCAATCCGATGGGACTTGGGCAGAAATCATGTTCATGGATGAGCTAATGTATTAAAGATTTATAAACGTCGTAGTATGAAGCGGAGTGAGGCTGAAAGCCGTCGAAGCGTCACGAGGCCGCTGAACGAGCGCGACACAGCGGAGCTTTTATTATGCTACACTTTAGCGCTTCTGCTCGTGCGTATGTGGGGTTAAGCAGCGCTGTTTTATCATAATAGATGCGTTTGAAAGTTCTGTTATAATGCTACTCTGTGCGGTCTTCACCTGTCTAATAAAATGCATAACATAAAGCGTCTTTGGTGTTTCCATGTTTTCTACAAAACAAGACTGGAAATCGAGGGTGTATGAGCCATTATTTAAAATGGCTATTTCTCTGGATTTAAACATTCTTCGAAACATTTGGGATAATGTAAGTACACATGTCAGCAAAATATATAACGCTGTTCTAGTGATTTTTGGATATTTTAATAAAAAAATCTACATATTGTGCCTTTAATTAAAAGCAATTTGTTAATCACACTAAGCAATATGGCAGTTTTGGTTGTAATTTGCTCATTCATGCAGCCCTACTCGCTTATCTTTTTCACTCCTCAGGTCTGTAGCAGTGTTTTCAATAGTTGGGAGCAGTTCAAGGACCACTTAGTGACCCACACGGGTGAGAAACCCAACCACTGCACCATCTGCGATCAGTGGTTCACGCAACCCAGAGACCTCCACACTCATCTGCTAGAGCTCCATGGCTTACAGGAGAAGGTTATCGTCACAGAGGAAGTCATGATTTCAGACCCAACCACGGTCTTGGCTATGGTGGAGGTTGAGGAGGGAGAGGAGAGGGTGATTCTGGAGGACGGCATACGGGTGGAGCATGTCACTGTGGAGCCGGTGGACGTTGTTGCTGTTGAGGAGACTCTCATGGTGGAGGAAGAGATGCCGATACAGCCTTCTCAGACTGTGGGTGGGGTGGAAGAGACAGTGGTTTTACACGTACATGGCGAGAGATTGAAAGAACAAGCAATGGAAATCCAAATAGCACGGGTGACTGTTGCAGAACCAGCAGAAAGTCGAGTTCAACAAGAGGCAGTGAACAGTTTGAAAGAAGTAAAGACTGCAAATGTATGAAAGGCCTCTCCTGTGCATGGACACTTTGAGAATGAATTGGAAAGGTGAACCAGGCCTTTACTCCTTTCCCACCACATTAAAATTATACAGTAATGCTCACAGTGGTGTCATGCAACAAAGATGGGTCACCAGCTTTATTTCTTTAAGCTTTGCTCTTCACTTCTCGGAAAGCAGTGTCTCTATAAATCTGATTACCGGTTCAGTCATGCTTTTAATGTATGTTGTGGATAAGAATAGTAAGATGTAATTCATTTCATGAATAGTGCACATCGCCAAGACTGTTTCGGGTGTGGAAAGAATGTTTTTTTTTTTTTTTTTAAGTTATCTTTGGATGTATGTTTATAGCGTGTGCAAGAAGCTTATTTTCATAAAAGAATTAAAGGGCAAAATGTTTCCCCAGATAATCGAGACGACATGTATGTAGTTCTGGCTTGTGTTTCTAATTTTTCTCCTTGTTCAGTCTGCACCATTCATTCATTTTAAGTGAGCTTGCTGTTCAGTATGGAGGACGAAACCTGCAAAAACAATAAATAAATAAATGCGCAAATAAATAAATGTGTGTGTATAAATACACAAATTCTTGTTTAAATACATATAGAAATAATGTGATTAAAGTAGGCAAATAAATAAAATAAATTGGTGGGCAAATGGAAAATGTTTAAGGAAATGCTAAACTCATCCTAACAATTTTCCTTTGATCACTCATTTATTTCTGAATGTAGTTCCACGTTTATTTTTCCTCTGCACAACATGCTAATGAGAGGGTGTCAACCATGGACTTGGTCGGGGTCATGTCATAGCTGGGGGTGTGGCTTTCCCGCTGACAGGAGATGCATGGTGTTAATCCAGTATGACCTACGTAAAGTCACTTTTGCCGTTCAACAGAGCAAGATACACAAACTGAGCTGTATTGTCCGTACAGTACCTGTGCCTTTACAAATGACCCAACAGAATGACCAGAGGTGTCATTTCCTGACGTCATTTTTTGTAACCCGATTGAGTCTCCAGCTATAGACAACTGTAATATCAGTATCCATGGTCATCGTTAGATTATTCACTTTATCCGTGGAATAAGGGCTCGTTCTTTTGAAGGCAGCTAGTGTTTATTAGGATGTTTTTACCTACTCGTTTAGGTACGTGTAAGATCATTTTTATGGTCAGTAAACAGTCTTCTACAACCAAGTCTATCTGCAGCAATCTCTCTCTCTTTACAGCGGGAGAACCAAATTAGTGACATACACAGCACAAGGGTACATGTCAGTTGATTCTCAATTTATTACTGTACAAACAGGCTTATACACATCCTTGAGAACTGGAATGAAGTGGTTTAATCGAGGAACAGACAGTTTTTTCCCATTAGTTATCAGAACAGAAAATGCAGGCGACAAAAGTATGTTTATTAAGCAAATAATGGTTCAGTATTGCAATTAAGAGCTATGTAAGCATTAATATTTTACACTGGCCACTTAAAATCTTTTATGATTTAGCTCTCTCATGATTATAACTACAAAACTAACCCTATGAAAAAGTGTAAGATAATAATCAGTCCCCTTGACTGATGAAGTTAATACGCATGCGCAGGCAAACGCTCAAGCACGTCACACACGATCCGCCTACTCTTGCATAATTGACACCCTCTCATTAGCATGTTGTGCAGAGGAAAAATAAATGCGGAACTACATTCAGAAATAAATGAGTGATCAAAGGAAAATAAATAGGATGAGTTTAGCATTTCCTTAAACATTTTCCATTTGCCCACCAATTTATTTTATTTATTTGCCCACTTTCATCACGTTTAATTATTTATGTATTTAAACAAGAATACGTGTATTTATGCACACATTTATTTATTTATTTGTGCATTTATTTATTTATTGTTTTTGCAGGTTTCGTCCTCCATAGTTCAGCTGTACAGAGCTGTACTGATGTGGCACTCTGAGCCTGTTTTGAGCTGCAGTGATTTATGTGAACTGGAAATGAAATGTAATTGGGGAAATGCAGCATCTCTTCACTGTAAAGCAGGTATGGGTTAAACCAGGCCTTCTCAGACGGAGGAGCTTTGAAGGCGGGGCCAGGCATCTTAGGGGCTGGGACCCACTATAGGGCCTCAGAAAACTTCTAAGAGGGCACAGGATGACTTAAATTAATTTCGTATTAATGTATTTAACTTCAATATTATAATGAATCCATTACAACAATTTAATTAAAAATGCTTAAACATCCCATTGTTATCCCATTATAATAATTATTCGTAGTTTCTCTAAAACAAAACATATAGCTGTCTTTGTATTTTGCAAGGGGCTTATTGTTACTAGTAATTGGATTTAGAAAGTTTGAAAACCACTAGTTTACAGGATCACAATCGTTGTTAAATTGATTCGTTATTGATAGTCTCAAAGGTGATTTTGTTTTGAAGTAAAACTAGACTTTAAAAAAAAAAAAATTAGCAAAACTCAAGGGACATACATTTTTTTTTTCTATTTTAGAAATGTTCTAACAGCCTATTGGTTAAAGAAAGCCGTTAGTCCCACCTCCAAGCTGTGATTGGTTAACAGAACTGTCCGTCACCTGTCCTCCCTGTTGCTGTGATGGTGCCTGGAGTCCTCGCGCATCACATTCAGGCAAATGACACGCACCGAGTTACAACAAACTGAATGATCCCGCTATGAATACGCACAATAATTCAACGAGGCAACGCTTAAGAAAGGTAAGGATGTTTACTCATCAATTCTCATCATCCTGAGAGGTAACCATTAAATACATACAAGCATGAAGAATTAATGTATGCCTTCAAATTGTTTACAAGGCTTTTATCATTTGTTCAGATATCAATAGACAAATCTTGATGTTGATGTATCTGGCGTTACTGCCCAGCGGCGGTTGTTACGGAAGCGTGTAAACTACAATTCATCTTTGGCGCAGACACGAGCATCATCTCATTAAAAATTAGGCTGGTGTTACTGTTAGGCTACTTCTATTTTATAATTATATTTCACAGAGCTGAACTACACACTGAGATCTGACACAAACGTGCGTCACCTTTAGTGACTTGAGATGCGTGTGAAATAAAGATTTACCCTTGCAGAGTAATTTATTGCCAGTAATAATAATATATAATGCTTTTTCCTTACTATATATTAGGGAAGTGGGCATATTGGATGTTGTGATGAAAGTCATAGTGAATGAGCAATTATGTAAGAATTACTTTACTTAATTCTACTTTCTAAAAAATGTGTGCCTCCATTTAGAGCCAAAGGTTTTGCTAGCTGAACCCTGTACATGCAACAAGGCTTTTTCTTACCCAGGGGCCACTGATATCCCATGTGTTTAGTGTTTATCTTGTGTGTAGATCAGAAAGATGGCCAGAAAGATGGTGGAAAAGGGTGAGAGAGGAAGATCATTATGCAGACACATGCACAATCACATCCATGCACTTGAAAGGATCGTTTCAGGATTTCTGCTTGTTTTACACTTTAAAAGAGAATTCTGTCAGCCGGTGAATCTTTTCAGCCCCTTCAGCAATCAGCAGCGCACACACACACATATGCAGGAAGGTGTTTGAAGCTTGCCTTGAGGATTTGAGTATTCATGAGAAACATCACTTTGATTTTGTGTGCTGTACCTTGGTAAATAGAGCGTGTGAAGTAGGGCAGTCAGAACGATATTAAATATATATATCAAATATAAATAGGAAGATCAAATATCTGTATCAGATAGATGTGTTTTTTTTCAGCCATCTGGTTATTTGTTCTTGCTACCATCTAACTATTTATATAAGAATCAGTTTAGCAATCAGTATTCGGGTCATTTTATGCCTACTTTATTTATTTATTTTTTAAAGAAATTAATAGTTTCCAAAAACATTAGTTTTCATACATTTTAAATAAATGTTTAAAAAAACAATTTTCTGTTCATCAAAGAATCCTGAAAAAATGTTATGGTTAGGCCTGTCAAGATAACAACTTTTTGTTGTGCGATATATTGCCCCAGAAATAATTGCGATAAGCGATATTATTGTCATTTTAAAGACCATTTTATGCCACTGAATATATAATCATAATGTAACAGCATAATAATGCAAGAAGGCCTACACGCTAGGGCTACACGATTAATCGAATGCGATTGTCATGCGCATTTTGTTAAAAAAGCCGGTTCTGTAATCAGCAGGAAATCATCATCACGTGCTTTCAGATGAAGCAGAATTTACTACAGATAACCGTAGTTCACTGACAAGTTACGCAAAAAAATTTTGCGCGATTCTGAAATCGTAGAAATCGTTCGTGATAATGACAGCTGTTTGCGTAGCTTCTCAGTGAACTACGGCTCTGTGTAGTAAATGCTGCTCCATCTGAAAGCATGTGAAAATACCACATTTAATAACATATTTTTACTCCAAACTCACTTCATAACATC
This sequence comes from Sinocyclocheilus grahami, assembly GCF_001515645.1. Taxonomy (NCBI): domain Eukaryota; kingdom Metazoa; phylum Chordata; class Actinopteri; order Cypriniformes; family Cyprinidae; genus Sinocyclocheilus; species Sinocyclocheilus grahami. The sequence goes on along the minus strand of NW_015505515.1, from coordinate 904,175 downwards.
AGTCGAGTGTTTGAAATAAATCCTTCTGTGAGATAATGTGGCTTCTTACACAGAATAAGGCACGCAACTTATTTCATAGTATTTAAGCAGTGATAAAGGCATTGCATTATAAATATACTTTATTTAAATGAAAATTATAATAAGAAGAAATCAGATAGACCGTATATTGCCGTAGTCGTGTGTTTATTAGTCACGTTGAATCAATGAAAGCAGTTGAATCTTCTGTTTATTCAGTTGCAGCTATAGGCATGTTTTGGGTTTCTTCTGCGAGGCGTATTTGGAGTTTCAGCGTGAGAGCGCCCTCTGGCCTTTGGATGGAGATTTACTGCTGATCACAGAACCGTGCTTCACTGAAAGATACGCATGACAATCGCAGCTTCTGTCGAATCGCGATCTCGATTCCATTTCGATTTATCGTGCAGCCCTACTACACGCTTCCAAATGACAACACACTTTACATTTTTAAGAATATTTAGATCATGAAAATTAAGTATCAAAATATTAGATACCGTAAAAAAACTCGAATAAATAGTAAATAAACATTTTCTAACAAAAAGTGCAAAGTAACAAGTAGAAAAAAAGAAAAATGCACAAAGAACTTGTATGGAGATTTTTCCATCTACTGATTTTTCCCTGACCTTCTTTTCTCTGTAAATGAAGCGTGCACACTATTGCTGAAAAACACAATCACTACTTAGCAGTCAGATGTCTGTATGCACAAAGGCACAGATCCCTAAACAAGGCCACATCTGCAGATGAAAAAATTTTTGACTAGCACCTCATGACTACACGTTATGAACGAGAATCTGCAAAAGACACGGGCGCAAGTGGAATGTACAAAACATGGTGACATTAATTTTTAGGTAAATATAATGTGCGATATATTGCATCACCAAAAATGATTGAGGTCATGTACATATATTGCACGAGAAGTCGATATATTGATTATTGCAACAGGCCTAGTTATGGTTTTCACAAAAATATTAGGCAGCAAAATTTTCAACATTTATGATAATTAAAAAAAAAAATGTTTCGTGAGCAGCAAATCAACATATTAGAATGATTACAGAAGGATCATGTGAATTCAGCATTGCTATTACAGGAATAAATTACATTTTAAAATCTCTATCTCTATCTCTCTCTCTCTCTCTCTCTCTCTCTCTCTC